>NW_027511448.1:0-24962 GCF_048772815.1 Callospermophilus lateralis
TTTTAGGTTTCACTCTGTTTTCTGTTATATAGATAGATGTGTTTGAAACTCTAAATCAAACACGGTTTGTGCTAGCTCCTTGAAACTTGACAAAATGAAGTAGTTCTAAGTTCTATCTCTATGGTTTGTTTCCTCTTGAAGTACCCCATGCAGAGACTGGCGAAGAACACTTTCGTTTGAAAGGTGTTGCCAAGCTTCCAAAAAACTACTAGTTTGCTGAAATCTCAGCAAACATTTTTTCACCAAATCTTGATGATATTGGTGGTAATGATCAGTTCACTAATTCCTCTTGGCTGTCCAAATTTTATTCTTCTAGGTTGAAGCTTTCGTTTGGAGTGACTGTTTGAAATTTTAGGTTTCACTCTGTTTTCTCCAACATAGATAGCTGTGTTTGGAATTCTAAATCAAACACGGTTTGTGCTAGCTCCGTGAAACTTGACAAAATGAAGTAGTTCTAAGTTCTATCTCTATGGTTTGTTTCCTCTTGAAGTACCCCATGCAGAGACTGGCGAAGAACACTTTCGTTTGAAAGGGGTTGCCAAGCTTCCAAATAACTACTAGTTTGCTGAAATCTCAGCAAATATTTTTTCACCAAATCTTGATGATACTTGGTGGTAATGATCAGTTCACTAAGCCCACTTGGCTGCCCAATTTTCACTCTTCTAGGTTCAAGCGTTCGTTTCCAGTAACACTTTGAATTTTTAGGTTTCACTCTGTTTTCTGCTATATAGATAGATGTGTTTGAAACTCTAAATCAAACACGGTTTGTGCTAGCTCCTTGAAACTTGACCAAATGAAGTAGTTTTAAGTTCTATCTCTATGGTTTGTTTCCTCTTGAAGTACCCCATGCAGAGACTGGCAAAGAACACTTTCGTTTGAAAGGGGTTGCCAAGCTTCCAAAAAACTACTACTTTGCTGAAATCTCAGCAAACATTTTTTCACCAAATCTTGATGATACTTGGTGGTAATGATCAGTTCACTAATCCCACTTGGCTGCCCAACTTTCACTCTTCTAGGTTGAAGTGTTCGTTTCCAGTAACAGTTTGAATTTTTAGGTTTCACTCTGTTTTCTGCTATATAGATAGATGTGTTTGAAACTCTAAATCAAACACGGTTTGTGCTAGCTCCGTGAAACTTGACAAAATGAAGTAGTTCTAAGTTCTATTTCTATGGTTTGTTTCCTCTTGAAGTACCCCATGCAGAGACTGGCAAAGAACACTTTCGTTTGAAAGGGGTTGCCAAGCTTCCAAAAAACTACTAGTTTGCTGAAATCTCAGCAAACATTTTTTCACCAAATCTTGATGATACTTGGTGGTAATGATCAGTTCACTAAGCCCACTTGGCTGCCCAATTTTCACTCTTCTAGGTTCAAGCGTTCGTTTCCAGTAACACTTTGAATTTTTAGGTTTCACTCTGTTTTCTGCTTTATAGATAGATGTGTTTGAAACTCTAAATCAAACACGGTTTGTGCTAGCTCCTTGAAACTTGACCAAATGAAGTAGTTCTAAGTTCTATCTTTATGGTTTGTTTCCTCTTGAAGTACCCCATGTAGAGACAGGTGAAAAACACTTTCGTTTGAAAGGGGTTGCCAAGCTTCCAAAAAACTACTAGTTTGCTGAAATCTCAGCAAACATTTTTTCACCAAATCTTGATGATACTTGGTGGTAATGATCAGTTCACTAATCCCACTTGGCTGCCCAACTTTCACTCTTCTAGGTTCAAGCGTTCGTTTCCAGTAACAGTTTGAATTTTTAGGTTTCACTCTGTTTTCTGCTATATAGATAGATGTGTTTGAAACTGTAAATCAAACACGGTTTGTGCTAGCTCCGTGAAACTTGACAAAATGAAGTAGTTCTAAGTTCTATCTCTATGGTTTGTTTCCTCTTGAAGTACCCCATGCAGAGACTGGCGAAGAACACTTTCGTTTGCAAGGGGTTGCCAAGCTTCCAAAAAACTACTGGTTTGCTGAAATCTCAGCAAACATTTTTTCACCAAATCTTGATGATACTTGGTGGTAATGATCAGTTCACTAATCCCACTTGGCTGCCCAATTTTTATTCTTCTAGGTTGAATCATTCGTTTCCAGTAACAGTTTGAATTTTTAGGTTTCACTCTGTTTTCTGCTATATAGATAGATGTGTTTGAAACTCTAAATCAAACACGGTTTGTGCTAGCTCCTTGAAACTTGACCAAATGAAGTAGTTCTAAGTTCTATCTCTATGGTTTGTTTCCTCTTGAAGTACCCCATGCAGAGACTGGCGAAAAACACTTTCGTTTGAAAGGGGTTGCCAAGCTTCCAAAAAACTACTAGTTTGCTGAAATCTCAGCAAATATTTTTTCACCAAATCTTGATGATACTTGGTGGTAATGATCAGTTCACTATTCCCACTTGGCTGCCCAACTTTCACTCTTCTAGTTTCAAGCGTTCGTTTCCAGTAACAGTTTGAATTTTTAGGTTTCACTCTGTTTTCTGCTGTATAGATAGATGTGTTTGAAACTCTAAATCAAACACGGTTTGTGCTAGCTCCGTGAAACTTGACAAAATGAAGTAGTTCTAAGTTCTATCTCTATGGTTTGTTTCCTCTTGAAGTACCCCATGCAGAGACTGGCGAAGAACACTTTCGTTTGAAAGGGGTTGCCAAGCTTCCGTAAAACTTCTCGTTTGCTGAAATCTCAGCAAACATTTTTTCACCAAACCTTGATGATACTTGGTGGTAATGATCAGTTCACTAAGCCCACTTGGCTGCCCAATTTTCACTCTTCTAGGTTCAAGCGTTCGTTTCCAGTAACACTTTGAAATTTTAGGTTTCACTCTGTTTTCTGCTATATAGATAGATGTCTTTGAAACTCTAAATCAAACACGGTTTGTGCTAGCTCCTTGAAACTTGACCAAATGAAGTAGTTGTATGTTCTATCTCTATGGATTGTTTCCTCTTGAAGTACCCCATGCAGAGACTGGCGAAAAACACTTTCGTTTTAAAGGGGTTGCCAAGCTTCCAAAAAACTACTAGTTTGCTGAAATCTCAGCAAACATTTTTTCACCAAATCTTGATGATACTTGGTGGTAATGATCAGTTCACTAATCCCACTTGGCTGCCCAAATTTTATTCTTCTAGGTTGAAGCTTTCGTTTCCAGTAACAGTTTGAATTTTTAGGTTTCACTCTGTTTTCTCCTACATAGATAGCTGTGTTTGGAATTCTAAATCAAACACGGTTTGTGCTAGCTCCTTGAAACTTGACCAAATGAAGTAGTTCTAAGTTCTATCTCTATGGTTTGTTTCCTCTTGAAGTACCCCATGCAGAGACTGGCGAAAAACACTTTCGTTTTAAAGGGGTTGCCAAGCTTCCAAAAAACTACTAGTTTGCTGAAATCTCAGCAAACATTTTTTCACCAAAACTTGATGATACTTGGTGGTAATGATCAGTTCACTAAGCCCACTTGGCTGCCCAATTTTTACTCTTCTAGGTTCAAGCGTTCGTTTCCAGTAACACTTTGAAATTTTAGGTTTCACTCTGTTTTCTGCTATATAGATAGATGTCTTTGAAACTCTAAATCAAACACGGTTTGTGCTAGCTCCTTGAAACTTGACCAAATGAAGTAGTTGTATGTTCTATCTCTATGGATTGTTTCCTCTTGAAGTACCCCATGCAGAGACTGGCGAAAAACACTTTCGTTTTAAAGGGGTTGCCAAGCTTCCAAAAAACTACTAGTTTGCTGAAATTTCAGCAAACTTTTTTTTCACCAAAACTTGATGATACTTGGTGGTAATGATCAGTTCACTAAGCCCACTTGGCTGCCCAATTTTTACTCTTCTAGGTTCAAGCGTTCGTTTCCAGTAACACTTTGAAATTTTAGGTTTCACTCTGTTTTCTGCTATATAGATAGATGTGTTTGAAACTCTAAATCAAACACGGTTTTTGCTAGCTCCTTGAAACTTGACCAAATGAAGTAGTTCTAAGTTCTATCTCTATGTTTTTTTTCCTCTTGAAGTACCCCATGCAGAGACTGGCGAAAAACACTTTCGTTTGAATGGGGTTGCCAAGCGTCCAAAAAACTACTAGTTTGCTGAAATCTCAGCAAACATTTTTTCACCAAATCTTGATGATACTTGGTGGTAATGATCAGTTCACTAATCCCACTTGGCTGCCCAAATTTTATTCTTCTAGGTTGAAGCTTTCGTTTCCAGTGACTGTTTGAATTTTTAGGTGTCACTCTGTTTTCTGCTATATAGATAGATGTGTTTGAAACTCTAAATCAAACACGGTTTGTCCTAGCTCATTGAAACTTGACCAAATGAAGTAGTTCTAAGTTCTATCTCTATGGTTTGTTTCCTCTTGAAGTACCCCATGCAGAGACTGGCGAAAAACACTTTCCTTTGAAAGGGGTTGCCAAGCTTCCAAAAAACTACTAGTTTGCTGAAATCTCAGCAAACATTTTTTCACCAAATCATGATGATACTTGGTGGTAATGCTGAGTTAACTAAGCCCACTTGGCTGCCCAATTTTCACTCTTCTAGGTTCAAGCGTTCGTTTCCAGTAACACTTTGAATTTTTAGGTTTCACTCTGTTTTCTGTTATATAGATAGATGTGTTTGAAACTCTAAATCAAACACGGTTTGTGCTAGCTCCTTGAAACTTGACCAAATGAAGTAGTTCTAAGTTCTATCTCTATGGTTTGTTTCCTCTTGAAGTACCCCATGCAGAGACTGGCGAAAAACACTTTCGTTTTAAAGGGGTTGCCAAGCTTCCAAAAAACTACTAGTTTGCTGAAATCTCAGCAAACATTTTTTCACCAAAACTTGATGATACTTGGTGGTAATGATCAGTTCACTAAGCCCACTTGCAGCCCAATTTTTACTCTTCTAGGTTCAAGCGTTCGTTTCCAGTAACACTTTGAAATTTTAGGTTTCACTCTGTTTTCTGCTATATAGATAGATGTCTTTGAAACTCTAAATCAAACACGGTTTTTGCTAGCTCCTTGAAACTTGACAAAATGAAGTAGTTGTTAGTTCTATCTCTATGGTTTTTTTCCTCTTAAGGTACCCCATGCAGAGACTGGCGAAAAACACTTCCGTTTGAAAGGGGTTGCCAAGCTTCCAAAAAACTACTAGTTTGCTGAAATCTCAGCAAACATTTTTTCACCAAATCTTGATGATACTTGGTGGTAATGATCGCTTCACTAATCCCACTTGGCTGCCCAAATTTTATTCTTCTAGGTTGAAGCTTTCGTTTCCAGTAACAGTTTGAATTTTTAGGTTTCACTCTGTTTTCTCCTACATAGATAGCTGTGTTTGGAATTCTAAATCAAACACGGTTTGTGCTAGCTCCTTGAAACTTGACCAAATGAAGTAGTTCTAAGTTCTATCTCTATCGTTTGTTTCCTCTTGAAGTACCCCATGCAGAGACTGGCGAAAAACACTTTCGTTTTAAAGGGGTGGCCAAGCTTCCAAAAAACTACTCGTTTGATATAATCTCAGCAAACATTTTTTCACCAAATCTTGATGATACTTGGTGGTAATGATCAGTTCACTAAGCCCACTTGGCTGCCCAATTTTCACTCTTCTAGGTTCAAGCGTTCGTTACCAGTAACACTTTGAAATTTTAGGTTTCACTCTGTTTTCTGCTATATAGATAGATGTGTTTGAAACTCTAAATCAAACACGGTTTGTGCTAGCTCCTTGAAACTTGACAAAATGAAGTAGTTCTAAGTTCTATCTCTATGGTTTGTTTCCTCTTGAAGTACCCCATGCAGAGACTGGCGAAGAACACTTTCGTTTGAAAGGGGTTGCCAAGCTTCCAAAAAACTACTCGTTTGCTGAAATCTCAGCAAACATTTTTTCACCAAATCTTGATGATACTTGGTGGTAATGATAAGTTCACTAAGCCCACTTGGCTGCCCAATTTTCACTCTTCTAGGTTCAAGCGTTCGTTTCCAGTAACACTTTGAATTTTTAGGTTTCACTCTGTTTTCTGCTATATAGATAGATGTGTTTGAAACTCTAAATCAAACACGGTTTGTGCTAGCTTCTTGAAACTTGACAAAATGAAGTAGTTCTAAGTTCTATCTCTATGGTTTGTTTCCTCTTGAAGTACCCCATGCAGAGACTGGCGAAAAACACTTTCGTTTGAAAGGGGTTGCCAAGCTTCCAAAAAACTACTAGTTTGCTGAAATCTCAGCAAACATTTTTTCACCAAATCTTGATGATACTTGGTGGTAATGATCAGTTCACTAATCCCACTTGGCTGCCCAAATTTCACTCTTCTAGGTTCAAGCGTTCGTTTCCAGTAACAGTTTGAATTTTTAGGTTTCACTCTGTTTTCTGTTATATAGATAGATGTGTTTGAAACTCTAAATCAAACACGGTTTGTGCTAGCTCCTTGAAACTTGACAAAATGAAGTAGTTCTAAGTTCTATCTCTATGGTTTGTTTCCTCTTGAAGTACCCCATGCAGAGACTGGCGAAAAACACTTTCGTTTGAAAGGGGTTGCCAAGCTTCCAAAAAACTACTAGTTTGCTGAAATCTCAGCAAACATTTTTTCACCAAATCTTGATGATACTTGGTGGTAATGATGAGTTCACTAAGCCCACTTGGCTGCCCAATTTTCACTCTTCTAGGTTCAAGCGTTCCTTTCCAGACACACTTTGAATTTTTAGGTTTCACTCTGTTTTCTTCTTTATAGTTAGATGTGTTTGAAACTCTAAATCAAACACGGTTTGTGCTAGCTCCTTGAAACTTGACCAAATGAAGTAGTTCTAAGTTCTATCTCTATGGTTTGTTTCCTCTTGAAGTACCCCATGCAGAGACTGGCGAAAAACACTTTCGTTTTAAAGGGGTTGCCAAGCTTCCAAAAAACTACTAGTTTGCTGAAATCTCAGCAAACATTTTTTCACCAAAACTTGATGATACTTGGTGGTAATGATCAGTTCACTAAGCCCACTTGGCAGCCCAATTTTTACTCTTCTAGGTTCAAGCGTTCGTTTCCAGTAACACTTTGAAATTTTAGGTTTCACTCTGTTTTCTGCTTTATAGATAGATGTCTTTGAAACTCTAAATCAAACACGGTTTGTGCCAGCTTTTTGAAACTTGACAAAATGAAGTAGTTGTTAGTTCTATCTCTATGGTTTTTTTCCTCTTGAGGTACCCCATGCAGAGACTGGCGAAAAACACTTCCGTTTGAAAGGGGTTGCCAAGCTTCCAAAAAACTACTAGTTTGCTGAAATCTCAGCAAAAATTTTTTCACCAAATCTTGATGATACTTGGTGGTAATGATCACTTCACGAATCCCACTTGGCTGCCCAAATTTTATTCTTCTAGGTTGAAGCTTTCGTTTCCAGTAACAGTTTGAATTTTTAGGTTTCACTCTGTTTTCTCCTACATAGATAGCTGTGTTTGGAATTCTAAATCAAACACGGTTTGTGCTAGCTCCTTGAAACTTGACCAAATGAAGTAGTTCTAACTTCTATCTCTATGGTTTGTTTCCTCTTGAAGTACCCCATGCAGAGACAGGCGAAAAACACTTTAGTTTGAAATGGGTTGCCAAGCTTCCAAAAAACTACTAGTTTGCTGAAATCTCAGCAAACATTTTTTCACCAAATCTTGATGATACTTGGTGGTAATGATCAGTTCACTAATCCCACTTGGCTGCCCAACTTTCACTTTTCTAGGTTCAAGCGTTCGTTTCCAGTAACAGTTTGAATTTTTAGGTTTCCCTCTGTTTTCTGCTATATAGATAGATGTGTTTGAAACTCTAAATCAAACACGGTTTGTGCTAGCTCCGTGAAACTTGACACAATGAAGTTGTTCTAAGTTCTATCTCTATGGTTTGTTTCCTCTTGAAGTACCCCATGCAGAGACTGGCGAAGAACACTTTCGTTTGAAAGGGGTTGCCAAGCTTCCAAAAAACTACTCGTTTGCTGAAATCTCAGCAAACATTTTTTCACCAAATCTTGATGATACTTGGTGGTAATGATCAGTTCACTAAGCCCACTTGGCTGCCCAATTTTCACTCTTCTAGGTTCAAGCGTTCGTTTCCAGTAACACTTTGAATTTTTAGGTTTCACACTGTTTTCTGCTATATAGATAGATGTGTTTGAAACTCTAAATCAAACACGGTTTGTGCTAGCTCCTTGAAACTTGACAAAATGAAGTAGTTCTAAGTTCTATCTCTATGGTTTGTTTCCTCTTGAAGTACCCCATGCAGAGACGGGCGAAAAACACTTTCATTTGAAAGGGATTGCCAAGCTTCCAAAAATCTACTAGTTTGCTGAAATCTCAGCAAACATTTTTTCACCAAATCTTGATGATACTTGGTGGTAATGATCAGTTCACTAATCCCACTTGGCTGCCCAACTTTCACTCTTCTAGGTTCAAGCGTTCGTTTCCAGTAACAGTTTGAATATTTAGGTTTCACTCTGTTTTCTGTTATATAGATAGATGTGTTTGAAACTCTAAATCAAACACGGTTTGTGCTAGCTCCTTGAAACTTGACAAAATGAAGTAGTTCTAAGTTCTATCTCTATGGTTTGTTTCCTCTTGAAGTACCCCATGCAGAGACTGGCGAAAAACACTTTCGTTTGAAAGGGGTTGCCAAGCTTCCAAAAAACTACTAGTTTGCTGAAATCTCAGCAAATATTTTTTCACCAAATCTTGATGATACTTGGTGGTAATGATCAGTTCACTATTCCCACTTGGCTGCCCAACTTTCACTCTTCTAGGTTCAAGCGTTCGTTTCCAGTAACAGTTTGAATTTTTAGGTTTCACTCTGTTTTCTGCTGTATAGATAGATGTGTTTGAAACTCTAAATCAAACACGGTTTGTGCTAGCTCCGTGAAACTTGACAAAATGAAGTAGTTCTAAGTTCTATCTCTATGGTTTGTTTCCTCTTGAAGTACCCCATGCAGAGACTGGCGAAGAACACTTTCGTTTGAAAGGGGTTGCCAAGCTTCCGTAAAACTTCTCGTTTGCTGAAATCTCAGCAAACATTTTTTCACCAAACCTTGATGATACTTGGTGGTAATGATCAGTTCACTAAGCCCACTTGGCTGCCCAATTTTCACTCTTCTAGGTTCAAGCGTTCGTTTCCAGTAACACTTTGAATTTTTAGGTTTCACTCTGTTTTCTGTTATATAGATAGATGTGTTTGAAACTCTAAATCAAACACGGTTTGTGCTAGCTCCTTGAAACTTGACAAAATGAAGTAGTTCTAGTTCTATCTCTATGGTTTGTTTCCTCTTGAAGTACCCCATGCAGAGACTGGCGAAAAACACTTTCGTTTGAAATGGGTTGCCAAGCTTCCAAAAAACTATTAGTTTGCTGAAATCTCAGCAAACATTTTTTCACCAAATCTTGATGATACTTGGTGGTAATGATCAGTTCACTAATCCCACTTGGCTGCCCAACTTTCACTCTTCTAGGTTCAAGCGTTCGTTTCCAGTAACAGTTTGAATTTTTAGGTTTCACTCTGTTTTCTGTTATATAGATAGATGTGTTTGAAACTCTAAATCAAACACGGTTTGTGCTAGCTCCTTGAAACTTGACAAAATGAAGTAGTTCTAAGTTCTATCTCTATGGTTTGTTTCCTCTTGAAGTACCCCATGCAGAGACTGGCGAAGAACACTTTCGTTTGAAAGGTGTTGCCAAGCTTCCAAAAAACTACTAGTTTGCTGAATTCTCAGCAAACATTTTTTCACCAAATCTTGATGATACTTGGTGGTAATGATCAGTTCACTAATTCCTCTTGGCTGTCCAAATTTTATTCTTCTAGGTTGAAGCTTTCGTTTGGAGTGACTGTTTGAAATTTTAGGTTTCACTCTGTTTTCTCCAACATAGATAGCTGTGTTTGGAATTCTAAATCAAACACGGTTTGTGCTAGCTCCGTGAAACTTGACAAAATGAAGTAGTTCTAAGTTCTATCTCTATGGTTTGTTTCCTCTTGAAGTACCCCATGCAGAGACTGGCGAAGAACACTTTCGTTTGAAAGGGGTTGCCAAGCTTCCAAATAACTACTAGTTTGCTGAAATCTCAGCAAATATTTTTTCACCAAATCTTGATGATACTTGGTGGTAATGATCAGTTCACTAAGCCCACTTGGCTGCCCAATTTTCACTCTTCTAGGTTCAAGCGTTCGTTTCCAGTAACACTTTGAATTTTTAGGTTTCACTCTGTTTTCTGCTATATAGATAGATGTGTTTGAAACTCTAAATCAAACACGGTTTGTGCTAGCTCCTTGAAACTTGACCAAATGAAGTAGTTTTAAGTTCTATCTCTATGGTTTGTTTCCTCTTGAAGTACCCCATGCAGAGACTGGCAAAGAACACTTTCGTTTGAAAGGGGTTGCCAAGCTTCCAAAAAACTACTAGTTTGCTGAAATCTCAGCAAACATTTTTTCACCAAATCTTGATGATACTTGGTGGTAATGATCAGTTCACTAATCCCACTTGGCTGCCCAACTTTCACTCTTCTAGGTTGAAGTGTTCGTTTCCAGTAACAGTTTGAATTTTTAGGTTTCACTCTGTTTTCTGCTATATAGATAGATGTGTTTGAAACTCTAAATCAAACACGGTTTGTGCTAGCTCCTTGAAACTTGACCAAATGAAGTAGTTCTAAGTTCTATCTCTATGGTTTGTTTCCTCTTGAAGTACCCCATGTAGAGACAGGCGAAAAACACTTTCGTTTGAAAGGGGTTGCCAAGCTTCCAAAAAACTACTAGTTTGCTGAAATCTCAGCAAACATTTTTTCACCAAATCTTGATGATACTTGGTGGTAATGATCAGTTCACTAATCCCACTTGGCTGCCCAACTTTCACTCTTCTAGGTTCAAGCGTTCGTTTCCAGTAACAGTTTGAATTTTTAGGTTTCACTCTGTTTTCTGCTATATAGATAGATGTGTTTGAAACTGTAAATCAAACACGGTTTGTGCTAGCTCCGTGAAACTTGACAAAATGAAGTAGTTCTAAGTTCTATCTCTATGGTTTGTTTCCTCTTGAAGTACCCCATGCAGAGACTGGCGAAGAACACTTTCGTTTGCAAGGGGTTGCCAAGCTTCCAAAAAACTACTGGTTTGCTGAAATCTCAGCAAACATTTTTTCACCAAATCTTGATGATACTTGGTGGTAATGATCAGTTCACTAATCCCACTTGGCTGCCCAATTTTTATTCTTCTAGGTTGAATCATTCGTTTCCAGTAACAGTTTGAATTTTTAGGTTTCACTCTGTTTTCTGCTATATAGATAGATGTGTTTGAAACTCTAAATCAAACACGGTTTGTGCTAGCTCCTTGAAACTTGACAAAATGAAGTAGTTCTAAGTTCTATCTCTATGGTTTGTTTCCTCTTGAAGTACCCCATGCAGAGACGGGCGAAAAACACTTTCATTTGAAAGGGATTGCCAAGCTTCCAAAAATCTACTAGTTTGCTGAAATCTCAGCAAACATTTTTTCACCAAATCTTGATGATACTTGGTGGTAATGATCAGTTCACTAATCCCACTTGGCTGCCCAACTTTCACTCTTCTAGGTTCAAGCGTTCGTTTCCAGTAACAGTTTGAATATTTAGGTTTCACTCTGTTTTCTGTTATATAGATAGATGTGTTTGAAACTCTAAATCAAACACGGTTTGTGCTAGCTCCTTGAAACTTGACAAAATGAAGTAGTTCTAAGTTCATCTCTATGGTTTGTTTCCTCTTGAAGTACCCCATGCAGAGACTGGCGAAAAACACTTTCGTTTGAAAGGGGTTGCCAAGCTTCCAAAAAACTACTAGTTTGCTGAAATCTCAGCAAATATTTTTTCACCAAATCTTGATGATACTTGGTGGTAATGATCAGTTCACTATTCCCACTTGGCTGCCCAACTTTCACTCTTCTAGGTTCAAGCGTTCGTTTCCAGTAACAGTTTGAATTTTTAGGTTTCACTCTGTTTTCTGCTGTATAGATAGATGTGTTTGAAACTCTAAATCAAACACGGTTTGTGCTAGCTCCGTGAAACTTGACAAAATGAAGTAGTTCTAAGTTCTATCTCTATGGTTTGTTTCCTCTTGAAGTACCCCATGCAGAGACTGGCGAAGAACACTTTCGTTTGAAAGGGGTTGCCAAGCTTCCGTAAAACTTCTCGTTTGCTGAAATCTCAGCAAACATTTTTTCACCAAACCTTGATGATACTTGGTGGTAATGATCAGTTCACTAAGCCCACTTGGCTGCCCAATTTTCACTCTTCTAGGTTCAAGCGTTCGTTTCCAGTAACACTTTGAATTTTTAGGTTTCACTCTGTTTTCTGTTATATAGATAGATGTGTTTGAAACTCTAAATCAAACACGGTTTGTGCTAGCTCCTTGAAACTTGACAAAATGAAGTAGTTCTAGTTCTATCTCTATGGTTTGTTTCCTCTTGAAGTACCCCATGCAGAGACTGGCGAAAAACACTTTCGTTTGAAATGGGTTGCCAAGCTTCCAAAAAACTATTAGTTTGCTGAAATCTCAGCAAACATTTTTTCACCAAATCTTGATGATACTTGGTGGTAATGATCAGTTCACTAATCCCACTTGGCTGCCCAACTTTCACTCTTCTAGGTTCAAGCGTTCGTTTCCAGTAACAGTTTGAATTTTTAGGTTTCACTCTGTTTTCTGTTATATAGATAGATGTGTTTGAAACTCTAAATCAAACACGGTTTGTGCTAGCTCCTTGAAACTTGACAAAATGAAGTAGTTCTAAGTTCTATCTCTATGTTTGTTTCCTCTTGAAGTACCCCATGCAGAGACTGGCGAAGAACACTTTCGTTTGAAAGGTGTTGCCAAGCTTCCAAAAAACTACTAGTTTGCTGAATTCTCAGCAAACATTTTTTCACCAAATCTTGATGATACTTGGTGGTAATGATCAGTTCACTAATTCCTCTTGGCTGTCCAAATTTTATTCTTCTAGGTTGAAGCTTTCGTTTGGAGTGACTGTTTTGAAATTTTAGGTTTCACTCTGTTTTCTCCACATAGATAGCTGTGTTTGGAATTCTAAATCAAACACGGTTTGTGCTAGCTCCGTGAAACTTGACAAAATGAAGTAGTTCTAAGTTCTATCTCTATGGTTTGTTTCCTCTTGAAGTACCCCATGCAGAGACTGGCGAAGAACACTTTCGTTTGAAAGGGGTTGCCAAGCTTCCAAATAACTACTAGTTTGCTGAAATCTCAGCAAATATTTTTTCACCAAATCTTGATGATACTTGGTGGTAATGATCAGTTCACTAAGCCCACTTGGCTGCCCAATTTTCACTCTTCTAGGTTCAAGCGTTCGTTTCCAGTAACACTTTGAATTTTTAGGTTTCACTCTGTTTTCTGCTATATAGATAGATGTGTTTGAAACTCTAAATCAAACACGGTTTGTGCTAGCTCCTTGAAACTTGACCAAATGAAGTAGTTTTAAGTTCTATCTCTATGGTTTGTTTCCTCTTGAAGTACCCCATGCAGAGACTGGCAAAGAACACTTTCGTTTGAAAGGGGTTGCCAAGCTTCCAAAAAACTACTAGTTTGCTGAAATCTCAGCAAACATTTTTTCACCAAATCTTGATGATACTTGGTGGTAATGATCAGTTCACTAATCCCACTTGGCTGCCCAACTTTCACTCTTCTAGGTTGAAGTGTTCGTTTCCAGTAACAGTTTGAATTTTTAGGTTTCACTCTGTTTTCTGCTATATAGATAGATGTGTTTGAAACTCTAAATCAAACACGGTTTGTGCTAGCTCCGTGAAACTTGACCAAATGAAGTAGTTCTAAGTTCTATTTCTATGGTTTGTTTCCTCTTGAAGTACCCCATGCAGAGACTGGCAAAGAACACTTTCGTTTGAAAGGGGTTGCCAAGCTTCCAAAAAACTACTAGATTGCTGAAATCTCAGCAAACATTTTTTCACCAAATCTTGATGATACTTGGTGGTAATGATCAGTTCACTAAGCCCACTTGGCTGCCCAATTTTCACTCTTCTAGGTTCAAGCGTTCGTTTCCAGTAACACTTTGAATTTTTAGGTTTCACTCTGTTTTCTGCTTTATAGATAGATGTGTTTGAAACTCTAAATCAAACACGGTTTGTGCTAGCTCCTTGAAACTTGACCAAATGAATTAGTTCTAAGTTCTATCTCTATGGTTTGTTTCCTCTTGAAGTACCCCATGTAGAGACAGGCGAAAAACACTTTCGTTTGAAAGGGGTTGCCAAGCTTCCAAAAAACTACTAGTTTGCTGAAATCTCAGCAAACATTTTTTCACCAAATCTTGATGATACTTGGTGGTAATGATCAGTTCACTAATCCCACTTGGCTGCCCAACTTTCACTCTTCTAGGTTCAAGCGTTCGTTTCCAGTAACAGTTTGAATTTTTAGGTTTCACTCTGTTTTCTGCTATATAGATAGATGTGTTTGAAACTGTAAATCAAACACGGTTTGTGCTAGCTCCGTGAAACTTGACAAAATGAAGTAGTTCTAAGTTCTATCTCTATGGTTTGTTTCCTCTTGAAGTACCCCATGCAGAGACTGGCGAAGAACACTTTCGTTTGCAAGGGGTTGCCAAGCTTCCAAAAAACTACTGGTTTGCTGAAATCTCAGCAAACATTTTTTCACCAAATCTTGATGATACTTGGTGGTAATGATCAGTTCACTAATCCCACTTGGCTGCCCAATTTTTATTCTTCTAGGTTGAATCATTCGTTTCCAGTAACAGTTTGAATTTTTAGGTTTCACTCTGTTTTCTGCTATATAGATAGATGTGTTTGAAACTCTAAATCAAACACGGTTTGTGCTAGCTCCTTGAAACTTGACAAAATGAAGTAGTTCTAGTTCTATCTCTATGGTTTGTTTCCTCTTGAAGTACCCCATGCAGAGACTGGCGAAAAACACTTTCGTTTGAAATGGGTTGCCAAGCTTCCAAAAAACTATTAGTTTGCTGAAATCTCAGCAAACATTTTTTCACCAAATCTTGATGATACTTGGTGGTAATGATCAGTTCACTAATCCCACTTGGCTGCCCAACTTTCACTCTTCTAGGTTCAAGCGTTCGTTTCCAGTAACAGTTTGAATTTTTAGGTTTCACTCTGTTTTCTGTTATATAGATAGATGTGTTTGAAACTCTAAATCAAACACGGTTTGTGCTAGCTCCTTGAAACTTGACAAAATGAAGTAGTTCTAAGTTCTATCTCTATGGTTTGTTTCCTCTTGAAGTACCCCATGCAGAGACTGGCGAAGAACACTTTCGTTTGAAAGGTGTTGCCAAGCTTCCAAAAAACTACTAGTTTGCTGAATTCTCAGCAAACATTTTTTCACCAAATCTTGATGATACTTGGTGGTAATGATCAGTTCACTAATTCCTCTTGGCTGTCCAAATTTTATTCTTCTAGGTTGAAGCTTTCGTTTGGAGTGACTGTTTGAAATTTTAGGTTTCACTCTGTTTTCTCCAACATAGATAGCTGTGTTTGGAATTCTAAATCAAACACGGTTTGTGCTAGCTCCGTGAAACTTGACAAAATGAAGTAGTTCTAAGTTCTATCTCTATGGTTTGTTTCCTCTTGAAGTACCCCATGCAGAGACTGGCGAAGAACACTTTCGTTTGAAAGGGGTTGCCAAGCTTCCAAATAACTACTAGTTTGCTGAAATCTCAGCAAATATTTTTTCACCAAATCTTGATGATACTTGGTGGTAATGATCAGTTCACTAAGCCCACTTGGCTGCCCAATTTTCACTCTTCTAGGTTCAAGCGTTCGTTTCCAGTAACACTTTGAATTTTTAGGTTTCACTCTGTTTTCTGCTATATAGATAGATGTGTTTGAAACTCTAAATCAAACACGGTTTGTGCTAGCTCCTTGAAACTTGACCAAATGAAGTAGTTTTAAGTTCTATCTCTATGGTTTGTTTCCTCTTGAAGTACCCCATGCAGAGACTGGCAAAGAACACTTTCGTTTGAAAGGGGTTGCCAAGCTTCCAAAAAACTACTAGTTTGCTGAAATCTCAGCAAACATTTTTTCACCAAATCTTGATGATACTTGGTGGTAATGATCAGTTCACTAATCCCACTTGGCTGCCCAACTTTCACTCTTCTAGGTTGAAGTGTTCGTTTCCAGTAACAGTTTGAATTTTTAGGTTTCACTCTGTTTTCTGCTATATAGATAGATGTGTTTGAAACTCTAAATCAAACACGGTTTGTGCTAGCTCCGTGAAACTTGACCAAATGAAGTAGTTCTAAGTTCTATTTCTATGGTTTGTTTCCTCTTGAAGTACCCCATGCAGAGACTGGCAAAGAACACTTTCGTTTGAAAGGGGTTGCCAAGCTTCCAAAAAACTACTAGATTGCTGAAATCTCAGCAAACATTTTTTCACCAAATCTTGATGATACTTGGTGGTAATGATCAGTTCACTAAGCCCACTTGGCTGCCCAATTTTCACTCTTCTAGGTTCAAGCGTTCGTTTCCAGTAACACTTTGAATTTTTAGGTTTCACTCTGTTTTCTGCTTTATAGATAGATGTGTTTGAAACTCTAAATCAAACACGGTTTGTGCTAGCTCCTTGAAACTTGACCAAATGAATTAGTTCTAAGTTCTATCTCTATGGTTTGTTTCCTCTTGAAGTACCCCATGTAGAGACAGGCGAAAAACACTTTCGTTTGAAAGGGGTTGCCAAGCTTCCAAAAAACTACTAGTTTGCTGAAATCTCAGCAAACATTTTTTCACCAAATCTTGATGATACTTGGTGGTAATGATCAGTTCACTAATCCCACTTGGCTGCCCAACTTTCACTCTTCTAGGTTCAAGCGTTCGTTTCCAGTAACAGTTTGAATTTTTAGGTTTCACTCTGTTTTCTGCTATATAGATAGATGTGTTTGAAACTGTAAATCAAACACGGTTTGTGCTAGCTCCGTGAAACTTGACAAAATGAAGTAGTTCTAAGTTCTATCTCTATGGTTTGTTTCCTCTTGAAGTACCCCATGCAGAGACTGGCGAAGAACACTTTCGTTTGCAAGGGGTTGCCAAGCTTCCAAAAAACTACTGGTTTGCTGAAATCTCAGCAAACATTTTTTCACCAAATCTTGATGATACTTGGTGGTAATGATCAGTTCACTAATCCCACTTGGCTGCCCAATTTTTATTCTTCTAGGTTGAATCATTCGTTTCCAGTAACAGTTTGAATTTTTAGGTTTCACTCTGTTTTCTGCTATATAGATAGATGTGTTTGAAACTCTAAATCAAACACGGTTTGTGCTAGCTCCTTGAAACTTGACCAAATGAAGTAGTTCTAAGTTCTATTTCTATGGTTTGTTTCCTCTTGAAGTACCCCATGCAGAGACTGGCGAAAAACACTTTCGTTTGAAAGTTGTTGCCAAGCTTCCAAAAAACTACTAGTTTGCTGAAATCTCAGCAAACATTTTTTCACCAAATCTTGATGATACTTGGTGGTAATGATCAGTTCACTAAGCCCACTTGGCTGCCCAATTTTCACTCTTCTAGGTTCAAGCGTTCGTTTCCAGTAACACTTTGAATTTTTAGGTTTCACTCTGTTTTCTGCTATATAGATAGATGTGTTTGAAACTCTAAATCAAACACGGTTTGTGCTAGCTCCTTGAAACTTGAGCAAATGAAGTAGTTCTAAGTTCTATCTCTATGGATTGTTTCCTCTTGAAGTACCCCATGCAGAGACTGGCGAAAAACACTTTCGTTTTAAAGGGGTTGCCAAGCTTCCAAAAAACTTCTAGTTTGCTGAAATCTCAGCAAACATTTTTTCACCAAAACTTGATGATACTTGGTGGTAATGATCAGTTCACTAAGCCCACTTGGCTGCCCAATTTTTACTCTTCTAGGTTCAAGCGTTCGTTTCCAGTAACACTTTGAATTTTTAGGTTTCACTCTGTTTTCTGCTATATAGATAGATGTCTTTGAAACTCTAAATCAAACACGGTTTGTGCTAGCTCCTTGAAACTTGACCAAATGAAGTAGTTGTATGTTCTATCTCTATGGATTGTTTCCTCTTGAAGTACCCCATGCAGAGACTGGCGAAAAACACTTTCGTTTTAAAGGGGTTGCCAAGCTTCCAAAAAACTACTAGTTTGCTGAAATCTCAGCAAACATTTTTTCACCAAATCTTGATGATACTTGGTGGTAATGATCAGTTCACTAATCCCACTTGGCTGCCCAAATTTTATTCTTCTAGGTTGAAGCTTTCGTTTCCAGTAACAGTTTGAATTTTTAGGTTTCACTCTGTTTTCTCCTACATAGATAGCTGTGTTTGGAATTCTAAATCAAACACGGTTTGTGCTAGCTCCTTGAAACTTGACCAAATGAAGTAGTTCTAAGTTCTATCTCTATGGTTTGTTTCCTCTTGAAGTACCCCATGCAGAGACTGGCGAAAAACACTTTCGTTTTAAAGGGGTTGCCAAGCTTCCAAAAAACTACTAGTTTGCTGAAATCTCAGCAAACATTTTTTCACCAAAACTTGATGATACTTGGTGGTAATGATCAGTTCACTAAGCCCACTTGGCTGCCCAATTTTTACTCTTCTAGGTTCAAGCGTTCGTTTCCAGTAACACTTTGAAATTTTAGGTTTCACTCTGTTTTCTGCTATATAGATAGATGTCTTTGAAACTCTAAATCAAACACGGTTTGTGCTAGCTCCTTGAAACTTGACCAAATGAAGTAGTTGTATGTTCTATCTCTATGGATTGTTTCCTCTTGAAGTACCCCATGCAGAGACTGGCGAAAAACACTTTCGTTTTAAAGGGGTTGCCAAGCTTCCAAAAAACTACTAGTTTGCTGAAATTTCAGCAAACTTTTTTTTCACCAAAACTTGATGATACTTGGTGGTAATGATCAGTTCACTAAGCCCACTTGGCTGCCCAATTTTTACTCTTCTAGGTTCAAGCGTTCGTTTCCAGTAACACTTTGAAATTTTAGGTTTCACTCTGTTTTCTGCTATATAGATAGATGTGTTTGAAACTCTAAATCAAACACGGTTTTTGCTAGCTCCTTGAAACTTGACCAAATGAAGTAGTTCTAAGTTCTATCTCTATGTTTTTTTTCCTCTTGAAGTACCCCATGCAGAGACTGGCGAAAAACACTTTCGTTTGAATGGGGTTGCCAAGCGTCCAAAAAACTACTAGTTTGCTGAAATCTCAGCAAACATTTTTTCACCAAATCTTGATGATACTTGGTGGTAATGATCAGTTCACTAATCCCACTTGGCTGCCCAAATTTTATTCTTCTAGGTTGAAGCTTTCGTTTCCAGTGACTGTTTGAATTTTTAGGTGTCACTCTGTTTTCTGCTATATAGATAGATGTGTTTGAAACTCTAAATCAAACACGGTTTGTCCTAGCTCATTGAAACTTGACCAAATGAAGTAGTTCTAAGTTCTATCTCTATGGTTTGTTTCCTCTTGAAGTACCCCATGCAGAGACTGGCGAAAAACACTTTCCTTTGAAAGGGGTTGCCAAGCTTCCAAAAAACTACTAGTTTGCTGAAATCTCAGCAAACATTTTTTCACCAAATCATGATGATACTTGGTGGTAATGCTGAGTTAACTAAGCCCACTTGGCTGCCCAATTTTCACTCTTCTAGGTTCAAGCGTTCGTTTCCAGTAACACTTTGAATTTTTAGGTTTCACTCTGTTTTCTGTTATATAGATAGATGTGTTTGAAACTCTAAATCAAACACGGTTTGTGCTAGCTCCTTGAAACTTGACCAAATGAAGTAGTTCTAAGTTCTATCTCTATGGTTTGTTTCCTCTTGAAGTACCCCATGCAGAGACTGGCGAAAAACACTTTCGTTTTAAAGGGGTTGCCAAGCTTCCAAAAAACTACTAGTTTGCTGAAATCTCAGCAAACATTTTTTCACCAAAACTTGATGATACTTGGTGGTAATGATCAGTTCACTAAGCCCACTTGCAGCCCAATTTTTACTCTTCTAGGTTCAAGCGTTCGTTTCCAGTAACACTTTGAAATTTTAGGTTTCACTCTGTTTTCTGCTATATAGATAGATGTCTTTGAAACTCTAAATCAAACACGGTTTTTGCTAGCTCCTTGAAACTTGACAAAATGAAGTAGTTGTTAGTTCTATCTCTATGGTTTTTTTCCTCTTAAGGTACCCCATGCAGAGACTGGCGAAAAACACTTCCGTTTGAAAGGGGTTGCCAAGCTTCCAAAAAACTACTAGTTTGCTGAAATCTCAGCAAACATTTTTTCACCAAATCTTGATGATACTTGGTGGTAATGATCGCTTCACTAATCCCACTTGGCTGCCCAAATTTTATTCTTCTAGGTTGAAGCTTTCGTTTCCAGTAACAGTTTGAATTTTTAGGTTTCACTCTGTTTTCTCCTACATAGATAGCTGTGTTTGGAATTCTAAATCAAACACGGTTTGTGCTAGCTCCTTGAAACTTGACCAAATGAAGTAGTTCTAAGTTCTATCTCTATGGTTTGTTTCCTCTTGAAGTACCCCATGCAGAGACTGGCGAAAAACACTTTCGTTTTAAAGGGGTTGCCAAGCTTCCAAAAAACTACTCGTTTGATATAATCTCAGCAAACATTTTTTCACCAAATCTTGATGATACTTGGTGGTAATGATCAGTTCACTAAGCCCACTTGGCTGCCCAATTTTCACTCTTCTAGGTTCAAGCGTTCGTTACCAGTAACACTTTGAAATTTTAGGTTTCACTCTGTTTTCTGCTATATAGATAGATGTGTTTGAAACTCTAAATCAAACACGGTTTGTGCTAGCTCCTTGAAACTTGACAAAATGAAGTAGTTCTAAGTTCTATCTCTATGGTTTGTTTCCTCTTGAAGTACCCCATGCAGAGACTGGCGAAGAACACTTTCGTTTGAAAGGGGTTGCCAAGCTTCCAAAAAACTACTCGTTTGCTGAAATCTCAGCAAACATTTTTTCACCAAATCTTGATGATACTTGGTGGTAATGATAAGTTCACTAAGCCCACTTGGCTGCCCAATTTTCACTCTTCTAGGTTCAAGCGTTCGTTTCCAGTAACACTTTGAATTTTTAGGTTTCACTCTGTTTTCTGCTATATAGATAGATGTGTTTGAAACTCTAAATCAAACACGGTTTGTGCTAGCTTCTTGAAACTTGACAAAATGAAGTAGTTCTAAGTTCTATCTCTATGGTTTGTTTCCTCTTGAAGTACCCCATGCAGAGACTGGCGAAAAACACTTTCGTTTGAAAGGGGTTGCCAAGCTTCCAAAAAACTACTAGTTTGCTGAAATCTCAGCAAACATTTTTTCACCAAATCTTGATGATACTTGGTGGTAATGATCAGTTCACTAATCCCACTTGGCTGCCCAAATTTCACTCTTCTAGGTTCAAGCGTTCGTTTCCAGTAACAGTTTGAATTTTTAGGTTTCACTCTGTTTTCTGTTATATAGATAGATGTGTTTGAAACTCTAAATCAAACACGGTTTGTGCTAGCTCCTTGAAACTTGACAAAATGAAGTAGTTCTAAGTTCTATCTCTATGGTTTGTTTCCTCTTGAAGTACCCCATGCAGAGACTGGCGAAAAACACTTTCGTTTGAAAGGGGTTGCCAAGCTTCCAAAAAACTACTAGTTTGCTGAAATCTCAGCAAACATTTTTTCACCAAATCTTGATGATACTTGGTGGTAATGATGAGTTCACTAAGCCCACTTGGCTGCCCAATTTTCACTCTTCTAGGTTCAAGCGTTCCTTTCCAGACACACTTTGAATTTTTAGGTTTCACTCTGTTTTCTTCTTTATAGATAGATGTGTTTGAAACTCTAAATCAAACACGGTTTGTGCTAGCTCCTTGAAACTTGACCAAATGAAGTAGTTCTAAGTTCTATCTCTATGGTTTGTTTCCTCTTGAAGTACCCCATGCAGAGACTGGCGAAAAACACTTTCGTTTTAAAGGGGTTGCCAAGCTTCCAAAAAACTACTAGTTTGCTGAAATCTCAGCAAACATTTTTTCACCAAAACTTGATGATACTTGGTGGTAATGATCAGTTCACTAAGCCCACTTGGCAGCCCAATTTTTACTCTTCTAGGTTCAAGCGTTCGTTTCCAGTAACACTTTGAAATTTTAGGTTTCACTCTGTTTTCTGCTTTATAGATAGATGTCTTTGAAACTCTAAATCAAACACGGTTTGTGCTAGCTTTTTGAAACTTGACAAAATGAAGTAGTTGTTAGTTCTATCTCTATGGTTTTTTTCCTCTTGAGGTACCCCATGCAGAGACTGGCGAAAAACACTTCCGTTTGAAAGGGGTTGCCAAGCTTCCAAAAAACTACTAGTTTGCTGAAATCTCAGCAAAAATTTTTTCACCAAATCTTGATGATACTTGGTGGTAATGATCACTTCACGAATCCCACTTGGCTGCCCAAATTTTATTCTTCTAGGTTGAAGCTTTCGTTTCCAGTAACAGTTTGAATTTTTAGGTTTCACTCTGTTTTCTCCTACATAGATAGCTGTGTTTGGAATTCTAAATCAAACACGGTTTGTGCTAGCTCCTTGAAACTTGACCAAATGAAGTAGTTCTAACTTCTATCTCTATGGTTTGTTTCCTCTTGAAGTACCCCATGCAGAGACAGGCGAAAAACACTTTAGTTTGAAATGGGTTGCCAAGCTTCCAAAAAACTACTAGTTTGCTGAAATCTCAGCAAACATTTTTTCACCAAATCTTGATGATACTTGGTGGTAATGATCAGTTCACTAATCCCACTTGGCTGCCCAACTTTCACTTTTCTAGGTTC
This sequence comes from Callospermophilus lateralis, assembly GCF_048772815.1. Taxonomy (NCBI): domain Eukaryota; kingdom Metazoa; phylum Chordata; class Mammalia; order Rodentia; family Sciuridae; genus Callospermophilus; species Callospermophilus lateralis. The sequence goes on from NW_027511448.1 coordinate 22,716, forward strand.
AAGCGTTCGTTTCCAGTAACAGTTTGAATTTTTAGGTTTCCCTCTGTTTTCTCCTATATAGATAGATGTGTTTGAAACTCTAAATCAAACACGGTTTGTGCTAGCTCCGTGAAACTTGACACAATGAAGTTGTTCTAAGTTCTATCTCTATGGTTTGTTTCCTCTTGAAGTACCCCATGCAGAGACTGGCGAAGAACACTTTCGTTTGAAAGGGGTTGCCAAGCTTCCAAAAAACTACTCGTTTGCTGAAATCTCAGCAAACATTTTTTCACCAAATCTTGATGATACTTGGTGGTAATGATCAGTTCACTAAGCCCACTTGGCTGCCCAATTTTCACTCTTCTAGGTTCAAGCGTTCGTTTCCAGTAACACTTTGAATTTTTAGGTTTCACACTGTTTTCTGCTATATAGATAGATGTGTTTGAAACTCTAAATCAAACACGGTTTGTGCTAGCTCCTTGAAACTTGACAAAATGAAGTAGTTCTAAGTTCTATCTCTATGGTTTGTTTCCTCTTGAAGTACCCCATGCAGAGACGGGCGAAAAACACTTTCATTTGAAAGGGATTGCCAAGCTTCCAAAAATCTACTAGTTTGCTGAAATCTCAGCAAACATTTTTTCACCAAATCTTGATGATACTTGGTGGTAATGATCAGTTCACTAATCCCATTTGGCTGCCCAACTTTCACTCTTCTAGGTTCAAGCGTTCGTTTCCAGTAACAGTTTGAATATTTAGGTTTCACTCTGTTTTCTGTTATATAGATAGATGTGTTTGAAACTCTAAATCAAACACGGTTTGTGCTAGCTCCTTGAAACTTGACAAAATGAAGTAGTTCTAAGTTCTATCTCTATGGTTTGTTTCCTCTTGAAGTACCCCATGCAGAGACTGGCGAAAAACACTTTCGTTTGAAAGGGGTTGCCAAGCTTCCAAAAAACTACTAGTTTGCTGAAATCTCAGCAAATATTTTTTCACCAAATCTTGATGATACTTGGTGGTAATGATCAGTTCACTATTCCCACTTGGCTGCCCAACTTTCACTCTTCTAGGTTCAAGCGTTCGTTTCCAGTAACAGTTTGAATTTTTAGGTTTCACTCTGTTTTCTGCTGTATAGATAGATGTGTTTGAAACTCTAAATCAAACACGGTTTGTGCTAGCTCCGTGAAACTTGACAAAATGAAGTAGTTCTAAGTTCTATCTCTATGGTTTGTTTCCTCTTGAAGTACCCCATGCAGAGACTGGCGAAGAACACTTTCGTTTGAAAGGGGTTGCCAAGCTTCCGTAAAACTTCTCGTTTGCTGAAATCTCAGCAAACATTTTTTCACCAAATCTTGATGATACTTGGTGGTAATGATCAGTTCACTAATCCCACTTGGCTGCCCAACTTTCACTCTTCTAGGTTCAAGCGTTCGTTTCCAGTAACAGTTTGAATTTTTAGGTTTCACTCTGTTTTCTGCTATATAGATAGATGTGTTTGAAACTGTAAATCAAACACGGTTTGTGCTAGCTCCGTGAAACTTGACAAAATGAAGTAGTTCTAAGTTCTATCTCTATGGTTTGTTTCCTCTTGAAGTACCCCATGCAGAGACTGGCGAAGAACACTTTCGTTTGCAAGGGGTTGCCAAGCTTCCAAAAAACTACTGGTTTGCTGAAATCTCAGCAAACATTTTTTCACCAAATCTTGATGATACTTGGTGGTAATGATCAGTTCACTAATCCCACTTGGCTGCCCAATTTTTATTCTTCTAGGTTGAATCATTCGTTTCCAGTAACAGTTTGAATTTTTAGGTTTCACTCTGTTTTCTGCTATATAGATAGATGTGTTTGAAACTCTAAATCAAACACGGTTTGTGCTAGCTCCTTGAAACTTGACCAAATGAAGTAGTTCTAAGTTCTATTTCTATGGTTTGTTTCCTCTTGAAGTACCCCATGCAGAGACTGGCGAAAAACACTTTCGTTTGAAAGTTGTTGCCAAGCTTCCAAAAAACTACTAGTTTGCTGAAATCTCAGCAAACATTTTTTCACCAAATCTTGATGATACTTGGTGGTAATGATCAGTTCACTAAGCCCACTTGGCTGCCCAATTTTCACTCTTCTAGGTTCAAGCGTTCGTTTCCAGTAACACTTTGAATTTTTAGGTTTCACTCTGTTTTCTGCTATATAGATAGATGTGTTTGAAACTCTAAATCAAACACAGTTTGTGCTAGCTCCTTGAAACTTGAGCAAATGAAGTAGTTCTAAGTTCTATCT
>NW_027511449.1:0-24955 GCF_048772815.1 Callospermophilus lateralis
TTTTTCTTCGCCAGTCTCATGCATGGGTACTTCAAGAGGAAACAAACTCATAGAGATAGAACTTAGAAACTACTTCATTTGGTCAAGTTTCAAGGAGCTAGCACAAACCGTGTTTGATTTAGAGTTTCAAACACATCTATCTATATAGCAGAAAACAGAGTGAAACCTAAAAATTCAAACTGTTACTGGAAACGAACGCTTGAACCTAGAAGATTGAAAAGTTGGGCAGCCAAGTGGGATTAGTGAACTGATCATTACCACAAGTATCATCAAGATTTGGTGAAAAATGTTTGCTGAGATTTCAGCAAACTAGTAGTTTTTGGAAGCTTGGCAACCCCTTTAAAACGAAAGTGTTTTTCGCCAGTCTCTGCATGGGGTACTTCAGGAGGAAACAAACCATAGAGATAGAACTTAGAACTACTTCATTTGGTCAAGTTTCAAGGAGCTAGCACAAACCGTGTTTGATTTAGAGTTTCGAACACAATCTATCTATATAGCAGAAAAACAGAGTGAACCTAAAATTCAAAGTGTTACTGGAAACGAACGCTTCACCTAGAAGAGTGAAAATTGGGCAGCCAAGTGGGCTAAGTGAACTGATCATTACCACTAAGTATCATCAAGATTGGTGAAAAAATGTTTGCTGAGATTTCAGCAAACTAGTAGTTTTTTGGAAGCTTGGCAAACCCTTTCAAACGAAAGTGTTTTTCGCCAGGTCTCTGCATGGGGTACTTCAGGAGGAAACAAACAATAGAGATAGAACTTAGAACTACTTCATTTGGTCAAGTTTCAAGGAGCTAGCACAAACCGTGTTTGATTTAGAGTTTCAAAACACATCTATCTATATAGCAGAATACAGAGTGAAACTAAAAATTCAAACTGTTACTGGAAACGAACGCTTGAACCTAGAAGAAGTGAAAATTGGGCAGCCAAGTGGGCTTAGTGAAACTTATCATTACCACCAAGTATCATCAAGATTTGGTGAAAAATGGTTGCTGAGATTTCAGCAAAACTAGTAGTTTTTTGGAAGCTTGACAACCCCTTTCAAACGAAAGTGTTCTTTGCCAGTCTCTGCATGGGGTACTTCAAGAGGAAACAAACCATAGAGATAGAACTTAGAACTACTTCATTTTGTCAAGTTTTCACGGAGGGTAGCACAACCGTGTTTGATTTAGAGTTTCAAAACACATCTATCTATATAGCAGAAAACAGAGTGAAACCTAAAAATTCAACTGTTACTGGAAACGAACGCTTGAACCTAGAAGAGTGAAAGTTGGGCAGCCAAGTGGGCTTAGTGAACTGATCATTACACCAAGTATCATCAAGATTGGTGAAAAAATGTTTGCTGAGGATTTCAGCAAACTAGTAGTTTTTTGGAAGCTTGGCAACCCCTTCAAACGAAAGTGTTTTTCGCCAGTCTCTGCATGGGGTACTTCAGGAGGAAACAAACCATACAGAATAGAACTTAGAACTACTTCATTTGGTCAAGTTTCAAGGAGCTAGCACAAACCGTGTTTGATTTAGAGTTTCAAACACATCTATCTATATAGGAGAAAACAGAGTGAAACCTAAAAATCAAAGTGTTACTGGAAACGAACGCTTGAACCTAGAAGAGTGAAAATTGGGCAGCCAAGTGGGCTTAGTGAACTGATCATTACCACCAAGTATCATCAAGATTTGGTGAAAAAATGGTTGCTGAGATTTCAGCAAACTAGTAGTTTTTGGAAGCTTGGCACCCCTTTCAAACGAAAGTGTTCTTTGCCAGTCTCTGCATGGGTACTTCAGAAGAAACAAACCATAGAGATAGAACTTAGAACTACTTCATTTTGTCAAGTTTCACGGAGCTAGCACAAACCGTGTTTGATTTAGAGTTTCAAACACATCTATCTATATAGCAGAAAACAGAGTGAAACCTAAAATTCAAACTGTTACTGGAAACGAACGCTTGAACTAGAAGAGTGAAAGTTGGGCAGCCAAGTGGGATTAGTGAACTGATCATTACCACCAAGTATCATCAAGATTGGTGAAAAAAATGTTGCTGAGATTTCAGCAAACTAGTAGTTTTTGGAAGCTTGGCAACCCCTTTCAAACGAAAGTGTTCTTCGCCAGTCTCTGCATGGGGTACTTCAGGAGGAAACAAACCATAGAGATAGAACTTAGAACTACTTCATTTGGTCAAGTTTCAAGGAGCTAGCACAAACCGTGTTTGATTTAGAGTTTCAAAGACATCTATCTATATAGCAGAAAACAGAGTGAAACCTAAAAATTCAAAGTGTTACTGGAAACGAACGCTTGAACCTAGAAGAGTGAAAATTGGGCAGCCAAGTGGGCTTAGTGAACTGATCATTACCACCAGTATCATCAAGATTTGGTGAAAAATGGTTGCTGAGATTTCAGCAAACTAGTAGTTTTTTGGAAGCTTGGCAACCCCTTTCAAACGAAAGTGTTCTTTGCCAGTCTCTGCATGGGTACTTCAAGAGGAAACAAACCATAGAGATAGAATTAGAACTACTTCATTTTGTCAAGTTTTACGGAAGGTAGCACAAACCGTGTTTGATTTTAGAGTTTCAAACACATCTATCTATATAGCAGAAAACAGAGTGAAACCTAAAAATTCAAAGTGTTACTGGAAACGAACGCTTGAACCTAGAAGAGTGAAAAATTGGGCAGCCAAGTGGCTTAGTGAACTGATTATTACCACCAAGTGTCATCAAGATTTGGTGAAAAAATGGTTGCTGAGATTTCAGCAAACTAGCAGTTTTTTGGAAGCTTGGCAACCCCTTTCAAACGAAAGTGTTCTTTGCCAGTCTCTGCATGGGGTTCTTCAAGAGGAAGAAACCATAGAGATAGAACTTAGAACTACTTCATTTTGTCAAGTTTCACGGAGCTAGCACAAACCGTGTTTGATTTAGAGATTCAAACACATCTATCTATATAGCAGAAAACAGAGTGAAACCTAAAAATTCAAACTGTTACTGGAAACGAACGCTTGAACCTAGAAGAGTGAAAGTTGGGCAGCCAAGTGGGATTAGTGAACTGATCATTACCACCTAGTATGATCAAGATTTGGTGAAAAAATATTTGCTGAGATTTCAGCAAACTAGTAGTTTTTGGAAGCTTGGCAACCCCTTTCAACGAAAGTGTTCTTCGCCAGTCTCTGCATGGGGTACTTCAAGAGGAAACAAACCATAGAGATAGAACTTAGAACTACTTCATTTTGTCAAGTTTCACGGAGCTAGCACAAACCGTGTTTGATTTAGAGTTTCAAACACATCTATCTATATATCAGAAAACAGAGTGAAACCTAAAAATTCAAAGTGTTACTGGAAACGAACGCTTGAAACTAGAAGAGTGAAAATTGGGCAGCCAAGTGGCCTTAGTGAACTGATCATTACCACCAAGTATCATCAAGATTTGGTGAAAAAATGTTTGCTGAGATTTCAGCAAACGAGTAGTTTTTTGGAGCTTGGCAACCCCTTTGAAACGAAAGTGTTCTTCGCCAGTCTCTGCATGGGGTACGTCAAGAGGAAACAAACCATAGAGATAGAACTTAGAACTACTTCATTTTGTCACGTTTCACGGAGCTAGCACAAACCGTGTTTGATTTAGAGTTTCAAACACATCTATCTATATAGCAGAAAACAGAGTGAAACCTAAAAATTGAAACTGTTACTGGAAACGAACGCTTGAACCTAGAAGAGTGAAAGTTGGGCAGCCAAGTGGGATTAGTGAACTGATCATTACCACCAAGTATCATCAAGATTTGGTGAAAAAATGTTTGCTGAGATTTCAGCAAACTAGTAGTTTTTGGAAGCTTGGCAACCCCCTTTAAACGAAAGTGTTTTTCGCCAGTCTCTGCATGGGGTACTTCAGGAGGAAACAAACCATAGAGATAGAACTTAGAACTACTTCATTTGGTCAAGTTTCAAGGAGCTAGCACAAACCGTGTTTGATTTAGAGTTTCAAACACATCTATCTATATAGCAGAAAACAAAGTGAAACCTAAAAATTCAAAGTGTTACTGGAAAACGAACGCTTGACCCTAGAAGAGTGAAAATTGGGCAGCCAAGTGGGCTTAGTAAACTGATCATTACCACCAAGTATCATCAAGATTTGGTGAAAAAATGGTTGCTGAGATTTCAGCAAACTAGTAGTTTTTGGAAGCTTGGCAACCCCTTTCAAACGAAAGTGTTCTTTGCCAGTCTCTGCATGGGGTACTTCAAGAGGAAACAAACCATAGAGATAGAACTTAGAACTACTTCATTTTGTCAGGTTTCACGGAGGTAGCACAAACCGTGTTTGATTTAGAGTTTCAAACACATCTATCTATATAGCAGAAAACAGAGTGAAACCGAAAAATTCAAACTGTTACTGGAAACGAACGCTTGAACCTAGAAGATTGAAAGTTGGGCAGCCAAGTGGGATTAGTGAACTGATCATTACCACCAAGTGTCATCAAGATTTGGTGAAAAAATGTTTGCTGAGATTTCAGCAAACTAGTAGTTTTTTGGAAGCTTGGCAACCCCTTTTCAAACGAAAGTGTTCTTCGCCAGTCTCTGCATGGGGTACTTCAGGAGGAAACAAACCATAGAGATAGAACTTAGAACTACTTCATTTGGTCAAGTTTCAAGGAGCTAGCACAAACCGTGTTTGATTTAGAGTTTCAAAGACATCTATCTATATAGCAGAAAACAGAGTGAAACCTAAAAATTCAAAGTGTTACTGGAAACGAACGCTTGAACCTAGAAGAGTGAAAATTGGGCAGCCAAGTGGGCTTAGTGAACTGATCATTACCACCAAGTATCATCAAGATTTGGTGAAAAAATGTTTGCTGAGATTTCAGCAAACTAGTAGTTTTTTGGAAGCATGGCAACCCCTTTCAAACGAAAGTGTTTTTTCGCCAGTTTCTGCATGGGGTAATTCAAGGGGAAACAAACCATATAGATAGAACTTAGAACTACTTCATTTTGTCAAGTTTCAAGGAGCTAGCACAAACCGTGTTTGATTTAGAGTTTCAAACACATCTATCTATATAGCAGAAAACAGAGTGAAACCTAAAATTCAAAGTGTTACTGGAAACGAACGCTTGAACCTAGAAGAGTGAAAATTGGGCAGCCAAGTGGGCTTAGTGAACTGATCATTACCACCAAGTATCATCAAGATTTGGTGAAAAAATGGTTGCTGAGATTTCAGCAAACTAGCAGTTTTTTGGAAGCTGGCAACCCCTTTCAAACGAAAGTTTTCTTTGTCAGTCTCTGCATGGGGTACTTCAAGAGGAAACAAACCATAGAGATAGAACTTAGAACTACTTCATTTTGTCAAGTTTCACGGAGCTAGCACAAAACCGTGTTTGATTTAGAGTTTCAAACACATCTATCTATATACCAGAAAACAGAGTGAAACCTAAAAATTCAAACTGTTACTGGAAACGAACGCTTGAACCTAGAAGAGTAAAAGTTGGGCAGCCAAGTGGGATTAGTGAACTGATCATTACCACCAAGTATCATCAAGATTTGGTGAAAAAATGTTTGCTGAGATTTCAGCAAACTAGTAGTTTTTGGAAGCTTGGCAACCCCTTTCAAACGAAAGTGTTCTTCGCCAATCTCTGCATGGGGTACTTCAAGAGGAAACAAACCATAGAGATAGAACTTAGGAACTACTTCATTTGTCAAGTTTCACGGAGCTAGCACAAACCGTGTTTGATTTAGAGTTCAAACACATCTATCTATATAGCAGAAAACAGAGTGAAACCTAAAAATTCAAACTGTTACTGGAAACGAACGCTTGAACCTAGAAGATTGAAAGGTGGGCAGCCAAGTGGGATTAGTGAACTGATCATTACCACCAAGTATCATCAAGATTTGGTGAAAAAATGTTTGCTGAGATTTCAGCAAACTAGTAGTTTTTTGGAAGCTTGGCAACCCCTTTAAAACGAAAGTGTTTTTCGCCAGTCTCTGCATGGGGTACTTCAAGAGGAAACAAACCATAGAGAGAGAACTTAGAACTACTTCATTTGGTCAAGTTTCACGGAGCTAGCACAAACCGTGTTTGATTTAGAGTTTCAAACACATCTATCTATATAGCAGAAAACAGAGTGAAACCTAAAAATTCAAAGTGTTACTGGAAACGAACGCTTGAACCTAGAAGAGTGAAAATTGGGCAGCCAAGTGGGCTTAGTGAACTGATCATTACCACCAAGTATCATCAAGATTTGGTGAAAAAATGGTTGCTGAGATTTCAGCAAACTAGTAGTTTTTTGGAAGCTTGGCAACCCCTTTCAAACGAAAGTGTTCTTTGCCAGTCTCTGCATGGGGTACTTCAAGAGGAAACAAACCATAGAGATAGAATTAGAACTACTTCATTTTGTCAAGTTTTACGGAGGTAGCACAAACCGTGTTTGATTTAGAGTTTCAAACACATCTATCTATATAGCAGAAAACAGAGTGAAACCTAAAAATTCAAAGTGTTACTGGAAACGAACGCTTGAACCTAGAAGAGTGAAAATTGGGCAGCCAAGTGGGCTTAGTGAACTGATTATTACCACCAAGTGTCATCAAGATTTGGTGAAAAAATGGTTGCTGAGATTTCAGCAAACTAGCAGTTTTTTGGAAGCTTGGCAACCCCTTTCAAACGAAAGTGTTCTTTGCCAGTCTCTGCATGGGGTTCTTCAAGAGGAAAGAAACCATAGAGATAGAACTTAGAACTACTTCATTTTGTCAAGTTTCACGGAGCTAGCACAAACCGTGTTTGATTTAGAGTTTCAAACACATCTATCTATATAGCAGAAAACAGAGTGAAACCTAAAAATTCAAACTGTTACTGGAAACGAACGCTTGAACCTAGAAGAGTGAAAGTTGGGCAGCCAAGTGGGATTAGTGAACTGATCATTACCACCTAGTATGATCAAGATTTGGTGAAAAAATGGTTGCTGAGATTTCAGCAAACGAGTAGTTTTTTGGAAGCTTGGCAACCCCTTTGAAACGAAAGTGTTCTTCGCCAGTCTCTGCATGTGGTACTTCAAGAGGAAACAAACCATAGAGATAGAACTTAGAACTACTTCATTTTGTCAAGTTTCACGGAGCTAGCACAAACCGTGTTTGATTTAGAGTTTCAAACACATCTATCTATATAGCAGAAAACAGAGTGAAACCTAAAAATAGAAACTGTTACTGGAAACGAACGCTTGAACCTAGAAGAGTGAAAGTTGGGCAGCCAAGTGGGATTAGTGAACTGATCATTACCACCAAGTATCATCAAGATTTGGTGAAAAAATGTTTGCTGAGATTTCAGCAAACTAGTAGTTTTTTGGAAGCTTGGCAACCCCTTTAAAACGAAAGTGTTTTTCGCCAGTCTCTGCATGGGGTACTTCAGGAGGAAACAAACCATAGAGATAGAACTTAGAACTACTTCATTTGGTCAAGTTTCAAGGAGCTAGCACAAACCGTGTTTGATTTAGAGTTTCAAACACATCTATCTATATAGCAGAAAACAAAGTGAAACCTAAAAATTCAAAGTGTTACTGGAAACGAACGCTTGAACCTAGAAGAGTGAAAATTGGGCAGCCAAGTGGGCTTACTAAACTGATCATTACCACCAAGTATCATCAAGATTTGGTGAAAAAATGGTTGCTGAGATTTCAGCAAACTAGTAGTTTTTTGGAAGCTTGGCAACCCCTTTCAAACGAAAGTGTTCTTTGCCAGTCTCTGCATGGGGTACTTCAAGAGGAAACAAACCATAGAGATAGAACTTAGAACTACTTCATTTTGTCAGGTTTCACGGAGGTAGCACAAACCGTGTTTGATTTAGAGTTTCAAACACATCTATCTATATAGCAGAAAACAGAGTGAAACCGAAAAATTCAAACTGTTACTGGAAACGAACGCTTGAACCTAGAAGATTGAAAGTTGGGCAGCCAAGTGGGATTAGTGAACTGATCATTACCACCAAGTGTCATCAAGATTTGGTGAAAAAATGTTTGCTGAGATTTCAGCAAACTAGTAGTTTTTTGGAAGCTTGGCAACCCCTTTCAAACGAAAGTGTTCTTCGCCAGTCTCTGCATGGGGTACTTCAGGAGGAAACAAACCATAGAGATAGAACTTAGAACTACTTCATTTGGTCAAGTTTCAAGGAGCTAGCACAAACCGTGTTTGATTTAGAGTTTCAAAGACATCTATCTATATAGCAGAAAACAGAGTGAAACCTAAAAATTCAAAGTGTTACTGGAAACGAACGCTTGAACCTAGAAGAGTGAAAATTGGGCAGCCAAGTGGGCTTAGTGAACTGATCATTACCACCAAGTATCATCAAGATTTGGTGAAAAAATGTTTGCTGAGATTTCAGCAAACTAGTAGTTTTTTGGAAGCATGGCAACCCCTTTCAAACGAAAGTGTTTTTCGCCAGTTTCTGCATGGGGTAATTCAAGGGGAAACAAACCATATAGATAGAACTTAGAACTACTTCATTTTGTCAAGTTTCAAGGAGCTAGCACAAACCGTGTTTGATTTAGAGTTTCAAACACATCTATCTATATAGCAGAAAACAGAGTGAAACCTAAAAATTCAAAGTGTTACTGGAAACGAACGCTTGAACCTAGAAGAGTGAAAATTGGGCAGCCAAGTGGGCTTAGTGAACTGATCATTACCACCAAGTATCATCAAGATTTGGTGAAAAAATGGTTGCTGAGATTTCAGCAAACTAGCAGGTTTTTGGAAGCTTGGCAACCCCTTTCAAACGAAAGTTTTCTTTGTCAGTCTCTGCATGGGGTACTTCAAGAGGAAACAAACCATAGAGATAGAACTTAGAACTACTTCATTTTGTCAAGTTTCACGGAGCTAGCACAAACCGTGTTTGATTTAGAGTTTCAAACACATCTATCTATATACCAGAAAACAGAGTGAAACCTAAAAATTCAAACTGTTACTGGAAACGAACGCTTGAACCTAGAAGAGTAAAAGTTGGGCAGCCAAGTGGGATTAGTGAACTGATCATTACCACCAAGTATCATCAAGATTTGGTGAAAAAATGTTTGCTGAGATTTCAGCAAACTAGTAGTTTTTTGGAAGCTTGGCAACCCCTTTCAAACGAAAGTGTTCTTCGCCAATCTCTGCATGGGGTACTTCAAGAGGAAACAAACCATAGAGATAGAACTTAGAACTACTTCATTTTGTCAAGTTTCACGGAGCTAGCACAAACCGTGTTTGATTTAGAGTTTCAAACACATCTATCTATATAGCAGAAAACAGAGTGAAACCTAAAAATTCAAACTGTTACTGGAAACGAACGCTTGAACCTAGAAGATTGAAAGGTGGGCAGCCAAGTGGGATTAGTGAACTGATCATTACCACCAAGTATCATCAAGATTTGGTGAAAAAATGTTTGCTGAGATTTCAGCAAACTAGTAGTTTTTTGGAAGCTTGGCAACCCCTTTAAAACGAAAGTGTTTTTCGCCAGTCTCTGCATGGGGTACTTCAAGAGGAAACAAACCATAGAGAGAGAACTTAGAACTACTTCATTTGGTCAAGTTTCACGGAGCTAGCACAAACCGTGTTTGATTTAGAGTTTCAAACACATCTATCTATATAGCAGAAAACAGAGTGAAACCTAAAAATTCAAAGTGTTACTGGAAACGAACGCTTGAACCTAGAAGAGTGAAAATTGGGCAGCCAAGTGGGCTTAGTGAACTGATCATTACCACCAAGTATCATCAAGATTTGGTGAAAAAATGGTTGCTGAGATTTCAGCAAACTAGTAGTTTTTTGGAAGCTTGGCAACCCCTTTCAAACGAAAGTGTTCTTTGCCAGTCTCTGCATGGGGTACTTCAAGAGGAAACAAACCATAGAGATAGAATTAGAACTACTTCATTTTGTCAAGTTTTACGGAGGTAGCACAAACCGTGTTTGATTTAGAGTTTCAAACACATCTATCTATATAGCAGAAAACAGAGTGAAACCTAAAAATTCAAAGTGTTACTGGAAACGAACGCTTGAACCTAGAAGAGTGAAAATTGGGCAGCCAAGTGGGCTTAGTGAACTGATTATTACCACCAAGTGTCATCAAGATTTGGTGAAAAAATGGTTGCTGAGATTTCAGCAAACTAGCAGTTTTTTGGAAGCTTGGCAACCCCTTTCAAACGAAAGTGTTCTTTGCCAGTCTCTGCATTGGGTTCTTCAAGAGGAAAGAAACCATAGAGATAGAACTTAGAACTACTTCATTTTGTCAAGTTTCACGGAGCTAGCACAAACCGTGTTTGATTTAGAGTTTCAAACACATCTATCTATATAGAAGAAAACAGAGTGAAACCTAAAAATTCAAACTGTTACTGGAAACGAACGCTTGAACCTAGAAGAGTGAAAGTTGGGCAGCCAAGTGGGATTAGTGAACTGATCATTACCACCTAGTATGATCAAGATTTGGTGAAAAAATGGTTGCTGAGATTTCAGCAAACGAGTAGTTTTTTGGAAGCTTGGCAACCCCTTTGAAACGAAAGTGTTCTTCGCCAGTCTCTGCATGTGGTACTTCAAGAGGAAACAAACCATAGAGATAGAACTTAGAACTACTTCATTTTGTCAAGTTTCACGGAGCTAGCACAAACCGTGTTTGATTTAGAGTTTCAAACACATCTATCTATATAGCAGAAAACAGAGTGAAACCTAAAAATTGAAACTGTTACTGGAAACGAACGCTTGAACCTAGAAGAGTGAAAGTTGGGCAGCCAAGTGGGATTAGTGAACTGATCATTACCACCAAGTATCATCAAGATTTGGTGAAAAAATGTTTGCTGAGATTTCAGCAAACTAGTAGTTTTTTGGAAGCTTGGCAACCCCTTTAAAACGAAAGTGTTTTTCGCCAGTCTCTGCATGGGTACTTCAGGAGGAAACAAACCATAGAGATAGAACTTAGAACTACTTCATTTGGTCAAGTTTCAAGGAGCTAGCACAAACCGTGTTTGATTTAGAGTTTCAAACACATCTATCTATATAGCAGAAAACAAAGTGAAACCTAAAAATTCAAAGTGTTACTGGAAACGAACGCTTGAACCTAGAAGAGTGAAAATTGGGCAGCCAAGTGGGCTTACTAAACTGATCATTACCACCAAGTATCATCAAGATTTGGTGAAAAAATGGTTGCTGAGATTTCAGCAAACTAGTAGTTTTTTGGAAGCTTGGCAACCCCTTTCAAACGAAAGTGTTCTTTGCCAGTCTCTGCATGGGGTACTTCAAGAGGAAACAAACCATAGAGATAGAACTTAGAACTACTTCATTTTGTCAGGTTTCACGGAGGTAGCACAAACCGTGTTTGATTTAGAGTTTCAAAAACATCTATCTATATAGCAGAAAACAGAGTGAAACCGAAAAATTCAAACTGTTACTGGAAACGAACGCTTGAACCTAGAAGATTGAAAGTTGGGCAGCCAAGTGGGATTAGTGAACTGATCATTACCACCAAGTGTCATCAAGATTTGGTGAAAAAATGTTTGCTGAGATTTCAGCAAACTAGTAGTTTTTTGGAAGCTTGGCAACCCCTTTCAAACGAAAGTGTTCTTCGCCAGTCTCTGCATGGGGTACTTCAGGAGGAAACAAACCATAGAGATAGAACTTAGAACTACTTCATTTGGTCAAGTTTCAAGGAGCTAGCACAAACCGTGTTTGATTTAGAGTTTCAAAGACATCTATCTATATAGCAGAAAACAGAGTGAAACCTAAAAATTCAAAGTGTTACTGGAAACGAACGCTTGAACCTAGAAGAGTGAAAATTGGGCAGCCAAGTGGGCTTAGTGAACTGATCATTACCACCAAGTATCATCAAGATTTGGTGAAAAAATGTTTGCTGAGATTTCAGCAAACTAGTAGTTTTTTGGAAGCATGGCAACCCCTTTCAAACGAAAGTGTTTTTCGCCAGTTTCTGCATGGGGTAATTCAAGGGGAAACAAACCATATAGATAGAACTTAGAACTACTTCATTTTGTCAAGTTTCAAGGAGCTAGCACAAACCGTGTTTGATTTAGAGTTTCAAACACATCTATCTATATAGCAGAAAACAGAGTGAAACCTAAAAATTCAAAGTGTTACTGGAAACGAACGCTTGAACCTAGAAGAGTGAAAATTGGGCAGCCAAGTGGGCTTAGTGAACTGATCATTACCACCAAGTATCATCAAGATTTGGTGAAAAAATGGTTGCTGAGATTTCAGCAAACTAGCAGTTTTTTGGAAGCTTGGCAACCCCTTTCAAACGAAAGTGTTCTTTGTCAGTCTCTGCATGGGGTACTTCAAGAGGAAACAAACCATAGAGATAGAAGTTAGAACTACTTCATTTTGTCAGGTTTCACGGAGCTAGCACAAACCGTGTTTGATTTAGAGTTTCAAACACATCTATCTATATACCAGAAAACAGAGTGAAACCTAAAAATTCAAACTGTTACTGGAAACGAACGCTTGAACCTAGAAGAGTAAAAGTTGGGCAGCCAAGTGGGATTAGTGAACTGATCATTACCACCAAGTATCATCAAGATTTGGTGAAAAAATGTTTGCTGAGATTTCAGCAAACTAGTAGTTTTTTGGAAGCTTGGCAACCCCTTTCAAACGAAAGTGTTCTTCGCCAATCTCTGCATGGGGTACTTCAAGAGGAAACAAACCATAGAGATAGAAATTAGAACTACTTCATTTTGTCAAGTTTCACGGAGCTAGCACAAACCGTGTTTGATTTAGAGTTTCAAACACATCTATCTATATAGCAGAAAACAGAGTGAAACCTAAAAATTCAAACTGTTACTGGAAACGAACGCTTGAACCTAGAAGAGTGAAAATTGGGCAGCCAAGTGGGCTTAGTGAACTGATCATTACCACCAAGTATCATCAAGATTTGGTGAAAAAATGTTTGCTGAGATTTCTGCAAACTAGTAGTTTTTTGGAAGCTTGGCAACCCCTTTCAAACGAAAGTGTTCTTCGCCAGTCTCTGCATGGGGTACTTCAAGAGGAAACAAACCATAGAGATAGAACTTAGAACTACTTCATTTTGTCAAGTTTCACGGAGCTAGCACAAACCGTGTTTGATTTAGAGTTTCAAACACATCTATCTATATAGCAGAAAACAGAGTGAAACCTAAAAATTCAAACTGTTACTGGAAACGAACGCTTGAACCTAGAAGAGTGAAAGTTGGGCAGCCAAGTGGGATTAGTGAACTGATCATTACCACCAAGTATCATCAAGATTTGGTGAAAAAATGTTTGCTGAGATTTCAGCAAACTAGTAGTTTTTTGGAAGCTTGGCAACCCCTTTCAAACGAAAGTGTTCTTCGCCAGTCTCTGCATGGGGTACTTCAAGAGGAAACAAACCATAGAGATAGAACTTAGAACTACTTCATTTTGTCAAGTTTCACGAGCTAGCACAAACCGTGTTTGATTTAGAGTTTCAAACACATCTATCTATATAGCAGAAAACAGAGTGAAACCTAAAAATTCAAACTGTTACTGGAAACGAACGCTTGAACCTAGAAGAGTGAAAGTTGGGCAGCCAAGTGGGATTAGTGAACTGATCATTACCACCAAGTATCATCAAGATTTGGTGAAAAATGTTTGCTGAGATTTCAGCAAACGAGTAGTTTTTTGGAAGCTTGGCAACCCCTTTCAAACGAAAGTGTTCTTCGCCAGTCTCTGCATGGGGTACTTCAAGAGGAAACAAACCATAGAGATAGAACTTAGAACTACTTCATTTTGTCAAGTTTCACGGAGCTAGCACAAACCGTGTTTGATTTAGAGTTTCAAACACATCTATCTATATAGCAGAAAACAGAGTGAAACCTAAAAATTCAAACTGTTACTGGAAAACGAACGCTTGAACCTAGAAGATTGAAAGTTGGGCATGCAAGTGGGAATAGTGAACTGATCATTACCACCAAGTATCATCAAGATTTGGTGAAAAAATTTTTGCTGAGATTTCAGCAAACTAGTAGTTTTTTGGAAGCTTGGCAACCCCTTTAAAACGAAAGTGTTTTTCGAAAGTCTCTGCATGGGGTACTTCCAGAGGAAACAAACCATAAAGATAGAACTTAGAACTACTTCATTTGGTCAAGTTTCAAGGAGCTAGCGCAAACCGTGTTTGATTTAGAGTTTCAAACATATCTATCTCTATAGCAGAAAACAGAGTGAAACATAAAAATTCTAAGTGTTACTGGAAACGAACGCTTGAACCTAGAAGAGTGAAAATTGGGCAGCCAAGTGGGCTTAGTGAACTGATCATTACCACCAAGTATCATCAAGATTTGGTGAAAAAATTGTTGCTGAGATTTCAGGAAACTAGTAGTTTTTGTAAGCTTGGCAACCCCTTTCAAACGAAAGTGTTCTTCGCCAGTCTCTGCATGGGGTACTTCAAGAGGAACAAACCATAGAGACAGAACTTAGAACTACTTCATTTTGTCAAGTTTCACGGAGCTAGCACAAACGTGTTTGATTTAGAGTTTCAAACACATCTATCTATATTGCAGAAAACAGAGTGAAACCTAAAAATTCAAAGTGTTACTGGAAACGAACGCTTGAACCTAGAAGAGTGAAAGTTGGGCAGCCAAGTGGGATTAGTGAACTGATCATTACCACCAAGTATCATCAAGATTTGGTGAAAAAATGTTTGCTGAGATTTCAGCAAACGAGTAGTTTTTTGGAAGCTTGGCAACCCCTTTCAAACGAAAGTGTTCTTCGCCAGTCTCTGCATGGGGTACTTCAAGAGGAAACAAACCATAGAGATAGAACTTAGAACTACTTCATTTTGTCAAGTTTCACGGAGCTAGCACAAACCGTGTTTGATTTAGAGTTTCCAAACACATCTATCTATATAGCAGAAAACAGAGTGAAACCTAAAAATTCAAACTCTTACTGGAAACAGAACGCTTGAACCTAGAAGAGTGAAAGTTGGGCAGCCAAGTGGGATTAGTGAACTGATCATTACCACCAAGTATGATCAAGATTTCGTGAAAAAATTTTTGCTGAGATTTCAGCAAACTAGTAGTTTTTAGGAAGCTTGGCAACCCCTTTCAAACGTAAAGTGTTTTTCGCCAGTCTCTGCATGGGGTACTTCAGGAGGAAACAAACCATAGAGATAGAACTTAGAACTACTTCATTTGGTCAAGTTTCAAGGAGCTAGCACAAACCGTGTTTGATTTAGAGTTTCAAACACATCTATCTATATAGCAGGAAACAGAGTGAAACCTAAAAATTCAAAGTGTTACTGGAAACGAACGCTTGAACCTAGAAGAGTGAAAATTGGGCAGCCAAGTGGGCTTAGTGAACTGATCATTACCACCAAGTATCATCAAGATTTGGTGAAAAAATGGTTGCTGAGATTTCAGCAAACTAGTAGTTTTTTGGAAGCTTGGCAACCCCTTTCAAACAAAAGTGTTCTTCGCCAGTCTCTGCATGGGGTACTTCAAGAGAAAACACACCATAGAGATAGAACTTAGAACTACTTCATTTTGTCAAGTTTCACGGAGCTAGCACAAACCGTGTTTCATTTAGAGTTTCAAACACATCTATCTATATAGCAGAAAACAGAGTGAAACCTAAAAATTCAAACTGTTACTGGAAACGAACGCTTGAACCTAGAAGATTGAAAGTTGGGCAGCCAAGTGGGATTAGTGAACTGATCATTACCACCAAGTATCATCAAGATTTGGTGAAAAAATGTTTGCTGAGATTTCAGCAAACTAGTAGTTTTTTGGAAGCTTGGCAACCCCTTTAAAACGAAAGTCTTTTTCGCCAGTCTCTGCATGGGGTACTTCAAGAGGAAACAAACCACAGAGATAGAACTTAGAACTACTTCATTTGGTCAAGTTTCACGGAGCTAGCACAAACCGTGTTTGATTTAGTTTCAAACACATCTATCTATATAGCAGAAAACAGAGTGAAACATAAAAATTCAAAGTGTTACTGGAAACGAACGCTTGAACCTAGAAGAGTGAAAATTGGGCAGCCAAGTGGGCTTAGTGAACTGATCATTACCACCAAGTATCATCAAGATTTGGTGAAAAAATGTTTGCTGAGATTTCAGCAAACGAGTAGTTTTTTGGAAGCTTGGCAACCCCTTTCAAACGAAAGTGTTCTTCGCCAGTCTCTGCATGGGGTACTTCAAGAGGAATCAAACCATAGACATAGAACTTAAAACTACTTCATTTGGTCAAGTTTCACGGAGCTAGCACAAACCGTGTTTTATTTAGAGTTTCAAACACATCTATCTATATAGCAGAAAACAGAGTGAAACCTAAAAATTCAAACTGTTACTGGAACGAACGCTTGAACCTAGAAGATTGAAAGTTGGGCATACAAGTGGGATAGTGAACTGATCATTACCACCAAGTATCATCAAGATTTGCTGAAAAAATGTTTGCTGAGATTTCAGCAAACTAGTAGTTTTTTGGAAGCTTGGCAACCCCTTTCAAACGAAAGTGTTTTTCGCCAGGCTCTGCATGGGATACTTCAGGAGGAAACAAACCATAGAGATAGAACTTAGAACTACTTCATTTGGTCAAGTATCAAGGAGCTAGCGCAAACCGTGTTTGATTTAGAGTTTCAAACATATCTATCTATATAGCAGAAAACAGAGTGAAACATAAAAATTCAAAGTGTTACTGGAAACGAACGCTGGAACCTAGAAGAGTGAAAATTTAGCAGTCAAGTGGGCTTAGTGAACTGATCATTACCACCAAGTATCATCAAGATTTGGTGAAAAATTGTTGCTGAGATTTCAGCAAACTAGTAGTTTTTTGTAAGCTTGGCAACCCCTTTCAAACGAAAGTGTTCCTCGCCAGTCTCTGCATGGGGTACTTCAAGAGGAAACAAACCATAGAGATAGAACTTAGAACTACTTCATTTGGTCAAGGTTCAAGGAGCTAGCACAAACCGTGTTTGATTTATAGTTTCAAACACATCTATCTATATAGCAGAAAACAGAGTGAAACCTAAAAATTCAAAGTGTTACTGGAAACGAACGCTTGAACCTAGAAGAGTGAAAATTGGGCAGCCAACTGGGCTTAGTGAACTGATCATTACCACCAAGTATCATCAAGATTTGGTGAAAAAAATGGTTGCTGAGATTTCTGCAAACTAGTAGTTTTTTGGAAGCTTTGCAACCCCTTTCAAACGAAAGTGTTCTTTGCCAGTCTCTGCATGGGGTACTTCAAGAGGAAACAAACCATAGAGATAGAACTTAGAACTACTTCATTTTGTCAAGTTTCACGGAGCTAGCACAAACCGTGTTGATTTAGAGTTTCAAACACATCTATCTATATAGCAGAAAACAGAGTGAAACCTAAAAATTCAAACTGTTACTGGAAACGAACGCTTGAACCTAGAAGAGTGAAAGTTGGGCAGCCAAGTGGGATTAGTGAACTGATCATTACCACCAAGTATCATCAAGATTTGGTGAAAAAATGTTTGCTGAGATTTCAGCAAACTAGTAGTTTTTTGGAAGCTTGGCAACCCCTTTCAAACGAAAGTGTTCTTCGCCAGTCTCTGCATGGGGTACTTCAAGAGGAAACAAACCATAGAGATAGAACTTAGAACTACTTCATTTTGTCAAGTTTCACGGAGCTAGCACAAACCGTGTTTGATTTAGAGTTTCAAACACATCTATCTATATAGCAGAAAACAGAGTGAAACCTAAAAATTCAAACTGTTACTGGAAACGAACGCTTGAACCTAGAAGAGTGAAAGTTGGGCAGCCAAGTGGGATTAGTGAACTGATCATTACCACCAAGTATCATCAAGATTTGGTGAAAAAATGTTTGCTGAGATTTCAGCAAACTACTAGTTTTTTGGAAGCTTGGCAACCCCTTTCAAACGAAAGTGTTCTTCGCCAGTCTCTGCATGGGGTACTTCAAGAGGAAACAAACCATAGAGATAGAACTTAGAACTACTTCATTTTGTCAAGTTTCACGGAGCTAGCACAAACCGTGTTTGATTTAGAGTTTCAAACACATCTATCTATATAGCAGAAAACAGAGTGAAACCTAAAAATTCAAACTGTTACTGGAAACGAACGGCTTGAACCTAGAAGATTGAAAGTTGGGCATGCAAGTGGGAATAGTGAACTGATCATTACCACCAAGTATCATCAAGATTTGGTGAAAAAATTTTTGCTGAGATTTCAGCAAACTAGTAGTTTTTGGAAGCTTGGCAACCCCTATAAAACGAAAGTGTTTTTCGAAAGTCTCTGCATGGGGTACTTCCAGAGGAAACAAACCATAAAGATAGAACTTAGAACTACTTCATTTGTCAAGTTTCAAGGAGCTAGCGCAAACCGTGTTTGATTTAGAGTTTCAAACATATCTATCTCTATAGCAGAAACGGAGTGAAATATAAAAATTCTAAGTGTTACTGGAAACGAACGCTTGAACCTAGAAGAGTGAAAATTGGGCAGCCAAGTGGGCTTAGTGAACTGATCATTACCACCAAGTATCATCAAGATTTGGTGAAAAAATTGTTGCTGAGATTTCAGGAAACTAGTAGTTTTTTGTAAGCTTGGCAACCCCTTTCAAACGAAAGTGTTCTTCGCCAGTCTCTGCATGGGGTACTTCAAGAGGAAACAAACCATAGAGACAGAACTTAGAACTACTTCATTTTGTCAAGTTTCACGGAGCTAGCACAAACCGTGTTTGATTTAGAGTTTCAAACACATCTATCTATATTGCAGAAAACAGAGTGAAACCTAAAATTCAAAGTGTTACTGGAAACGAACGCTTGAACCTAGAAGAGTGAAAGTTGGGCAGCCAAGTGGGATTAGTGAACTGATCATTACCACCAAGTATCATCAAGATTTGGTGAAAAAATGTTTGCTGAGATTTCAGCAAACGAGTAGTTTTTTGGAAGCTTGGCAACCCCTTTCAAACGAAAGTGTTCTTCGCCAGTCTCTGCATGGGGTACTTCAAGAGGAAACAAACCATAGAGATAGAACTTAGAACTACTTCATTTTGTCAAGTTTCACGGAGCTAGCACAAACCGTGTTTGATTTAGAGTTTCAAACACATCTATCTATATAGCAGAAAACAGAGTGAAACCTAAAAATTCAAACTCTTACTGGAAACGAACGCTTGAACCTAGAAGAGTGAAAGTTGGGCAGCCAAGTGGGATTAGTGAACTGATCATTACCACCAAGTATGATCAAGATTTCGTGAAAAAATTTTTGCTGAGATTTCAGCAAACTAGTAGTTTTTTGGAAGCTTGGCAACCCCTTTCAAACGAAAGTGTTTTTTCGCCAGTCTCTGCATGGGGTACTTCAGGAGGAAACAAACCATAGAGATAGAACTTAGAACTACTTCATTTGGTCAAGTTTCAAGGAGCTAGCACAAACCGTGTTTGATTTAGAGTTTCAAACACATCTATCTATATAGCAGAAAACAGAGTGAAACCTAAAAATTCAAAGTGTTACTGGAAACGAACGCTTGAACCTAGAAGAGTGAAAATTGGACAGCCAAGTGTGCTTAGTGAACTGATCATTACCACCAAGTATCATCAAGATTTGGTGAAAAAAATGGTTGCTGAGATTTCAGCAAACTAGTAGTTTTTTGGAAGCTTGGCAACCCCTTTCAAACAAAAGTGTTCTTCGCCAGTCTCTGCATGGGGTACTTCAAGAAAACACACCATAGAGATAGAACTTAGAACTACTTCATTTTGTCAAGTTTCACGGAGCTAGCACAAACCGTGTTTCATTTAGAGTTTCAAACACATCTATCTATATAGCAGAAAACAGAGTGAAACCAAAAAATTAAACTGTTACTGGAAACGAACGCTTGAACCTAGAAGATTGAAAGTTGGGCAGCCAAGTGGGATTAGTGAACTGATCATTACCACCAAGTATCATCAAGATTTGGTGAAAAAATGTTTGCTGAGATTTCAGCAAACTAGTAGTTTTTTGGAAGCTTGGCAACCCCTTTAAAACGAAAGTGTTTTTTCGCCAGTCTCTGCATGGGGTACTTCAAGAGGAAACAAACCACAGAGATAGAACTTAGAACTACTTCATTTGGTCAAGTTTCACGGAGCTAGCACAAACCGTGTTTGATTTAGTTTCAAACACATCTATCTATATAGCAGAAAACAGAGTGAAACATAAAAATTCAAAGTGTTACTGGAAACGAACGCTTGAACCTAGAAGAGTGAAAATTGGGCAGCCAAGTGGGCTTAGTGAACTGATCATTACCACCAAGTATCATCAAGATTTGGTGAAAAAATGTTTGCTGAGATTCAGCAAACGAGTAGTTTTTTGGAAGCTTGGCAACCCCTTTCAAACGAAAGTGTTCTTCGCCAGTCTCTGCATGGGGTACTTCAAGAGGAATCAAACCATAGACATAGAACTTAGAACTACTTCATTTGGTCAAGTTTCACGGAGCTAGCACAAACCGTGTTTTATTTAGAGTTTCAAACACATCTATCTATATAGCAGAAAACAGAGTGAAACCTAAAAATTCAAACTGTTACTGGAAACGAACGCTTGAACCTAGAAGATTGAAAGTTGGGCATACAAGTGGGAATAGTGAACTGATCATTACCACCAAGTATCATCAAGATTTGCTGAAAAAATGTTTGCTGAGATTTCAGCAAACTAGTAGTTTTTTGGAAGCTTGGCAACCCCTTTCAAACGAAAGTGTTTTTCGCCAGTCTCTGCATGGGATACTTCAGGAGGAAACAAACCATAGAGATAGAACTTAGAACTACTTCATTTGGTCAAGTATCAAGGAGCTAGCGCAAACCGTGTTTGATTTAGAGTTTCAAACATATCTATCTATATAGCAGAAAACAGAGTGAAACATAAAAATTCAAAGTGTTACTGGAAACGAACGCTGGAACCTAGAAGAGTGAAAATTTAGCAGTCAAGTGGCTTAGTGAACTGATCATTACCACCAAGTATCATCAAGATTTGGTGAAAAAATTGTTGCTGAGATTTCAGCAAACTAGTAGTTTTTTGTAAGCTTGGCAACCCCTTTCAAACGAAAGTGTTCCTCGCCAGTCTCTGCATGGGGTACTTCAAGAGGAAACAAACCATAGAGATAGAACTTAGAACTACTTCATTTGGTCAAGGTTCAAGGAGCTAGCACAAACCGTGTTTGATTTATAGTTTCAAACACATCTATCTATATAGCAGAAAACAGAGTGAAACCTAAAAATTCAAAGTGTTACTGGAAACGAACGCTTGAACCTAGAAGAGTGAAAATTGGGCAGCCAACTGGGCTTAGTGAACTGATCATTACCACCAAGTATCATCAAGATTTGGTGAAAAATGGTTGCTGAGATTTCTGCAAACTAGTAGTTTTTTGGAAGCTTGGCAACCCCTTTCAAACGAAAGTGTTCTTTGCCAGTCTCTGCATGGGGTACTTCAAGAGGAAACAAACCATAGAGATAGAACTTAGAACTACTTCATTTTGTCAAGTTTCACGGAGCTAGCACAAACCGTGTTTGATTTAGAGTTTCAAACACATCTATCTATATAGCAGAAACAGAGTGAAACCTAAAAATTCAAACTGTTACTGGAAACGAACGCTTGAACCTAGAAGAGTGAAAGTTGGGCAGCCAAGTGGGATTAGTGAACTGATCATTACCACCAAGTATCATCAAGATTTGGTGAAAAAATGTTTGCTGAGATTTCAGCAAACTAGTAGTTTTTTGGAAGCTTGGCAACCCCTTTAAAAACGAAAGTGTTTTTCGCCAGTCTCTGCATGGGGTACTTCAACAGAAACAAACCATAGAGATAGAACTTAGACCTACTTCATTTGGTCAAGTTTCACGGAGCTAGCACAAACCGTGTTTGATTTAGAGTTTCAAACACATCTATCTATATAGCAGAAAACAGAGTGAAACCTAAAAATTCAAACTGTTACTGGAAACGAACGCTTGAACCTAGAAGAGTGAAAGTTGGGCAGCCAAGTGGGATTAGTGAACTGATCATTACCACCAAGTATCATCAAGTTTTGGTGAAAAAAATGTTTGCTGAGATTTCAGCAAACGAGTAGTTTTTTGGAAGCTTGGCAACCCCTTTAAAACGAAAGTGTTCTTCGCCAGTCTCTGCATGGGGTACTTCAAGAGGAAACAAACCATAGAGATAGAACTTAGAACTACTTCATTTTTTCAAGTTTCACGGAGCTAGCACAAAACGTGTTTGATTTAGAGTTTCAAACACATCTATCTATATAGCAGAAAAGAGAGTGAAACCTAAAAATTCAAACTGTTACTGGAAACGAACGCTTGAACCTAGAAGATTGAAAGTTGGGCATACAAGTGGGAATAGTGAACTGATCATTACCACCAAGTATCATCAAGATTTGCTGAAAAAATGTTGCTGAGATTTCAGCAAACTAGTAGTTTTTTGGAAGCTTGGCAACCCCTTTAAAACGAAAGTGTTTTTCGCCAGTCTCTGCATGGGGTACTTCAAGAGGAAACAAACCATAGAGATAGAACTTAGAACTACTTCATTTGGTCAAGTTTCAAGGAGCTAGCGCAAACCGAGTTTGATTTAGAGTTTCAAACATATCTATCTATATAGCAGAAAACAGAGTGAAACATAAAAATTCAAAGTGTTACTGGAAACGAACGCTTGAACCTAGAAGAGTGAAAATTGGGCAGCCAAGTGGGCTTAGTGAACTGATCATTACCACCAAGTATCATCAAGATTTGGTGAAAAAATGTTGCTGAGATTTCAGCAAACTAGTAGTTTTTTGTAAGCTTGGCAACCCCTTTCAAACGAAAGTGTTCTTCGCCAGTCTCTGCATGGGGTACTTCAAGAGGAAACAAACCATAGAGATAGAACTTAGAACTACTTCATTTTGTCAAGTTTCACGGAGCTAGCACAAACCGTGTTTGATTTAGAGTTTCAAACACATCTATCTATATAGCAGAAAACAGAGTGAAACCTAAAAATTCAAACTCTTACTGGAAACGAACGCTTGAACCTAGAAGAGTGAAAGTTGGGCAGCCAAGTGGGATTAGTGAACTGATCATTACCACCAAGTATGATCAAGATTTCGTGAAAAAATTTTTGCTGAGATTTCAGCAAACTAGTAGTTTTTTGGAAGCTTGGCAACCCCTTTCAAACGAAAGTGTTTTTCGCCAGTCTCTGCATGGGGTACTTCAGGAGGAAACAAACCATAGAGATAGAACTTAGAACTACTTCATTTGGTCAAGTTTCAAGGAGCTAGCACAAACGTGTTTGATTTAGAGTTTCAAACACATCTATCTATATAGCAGAAACAGAGTGAAACCTAAAAATTCAAAGTGTTACTGGAAACGAACGCTTGAACCTAGAAGAGTG
The DNA here is from genome assembly GCF_048772815.1 of Callospermophilus lateralis. Classification (NCBI taxonomy): domain Eukaryota; kingdom Metazoa; phylum Chordata; class Mammalia; order Rodentia; family Sciuridae; genus Callospermophilus; species Callospermophilus lateralis. Next base: position 23,278 of record NW_027511449.1, read on the forward strand.
AAAATTGGACAGCCAAGTGTGCTTAGTGAACTGATCATTACCACCAAGTATCATCAAGATTTGGTGAAAAAAATGGTTGCTGAGATTTCAGCAAACTAGTAGTTTTTTGGAAGCTTGGCAACCCCTTTCAAACAAAAGTGTTCTTCGCCAGTCTCTGCATGGGGTACTTCAAGAGAAAACACACCATAGAGATAGAACTTAGAACTACTTCATTTTGTCAAGTTTCACGGAGCTAGCACAAACCGTGTTTCATTTAGAGTTTCAAACACATCTATCTATATAGCAGAAAACAGAGTGAAACCAAAAATTAAACTGTTACTGGAAACGAACGCTTGAACCTAGAAGATTGAAAGTTGGGCAGCCAAGTGGGATTAGTGAACTGATCATTACCACCAAGTATCATCAAGATTTGGTGAAAAAATGTTTGCTGAGATTTCAGCAAACTAGTAGTTTTTTGGAAGCTTGGCAACCCCTTTAAAACGAAAGTGTTTTTCGCCAGTCTCTGCATGGGGTACTTCAAGAGGAAACAAACCACAGAGATAGAACTTAGAACTACTTCATTTGGTCAAGTTTCACGGAGCTAGCACAAACCGTGTTTGATTTAGTTTCAAACACATCTATCTATATAGCAGAAAACAGAGTGAAACATAAAAATTCAAAGTGTTACTGGAAACGAACGCTTGAACCTAGAAGAGTGAAAATTGGGCAGCCAAGTGGGCTTAGTGAACTGATCATTACCACCAAGTATCATCAAGATTTGGTGAAAAAATGTTTGCTGAGATTTCAGCAACGAGTAGTTTTTTGGAAGCTTGGCAACCCCTTTCAAACGAAAGTGTTCTTCGCCAGTCTCTGCATGGGGTACTTCAAGAGGAATCAAACCATAGACATAGAACTTAGAACTACTTCATTTGGTCAAGTTTCACGGAGCTAGCACAAACCGTGTTTTATTTAGAGTTTCAAACACATCTATCTATATAGCAGAAAACAGAGTGAAACCTAAAAATTCAAACTGTTACTGGAAACGAACGCTTGAACCTAGAAGATTGAAAGTTGGGCATACAAGTGGGAATAGTGAACTGATCATTACCACCAAGTATCATCAAGATTTGCTGAAAAAATGTTTGCTGAGATTTCAGCAAACTAGTAGTTTTTTGGAAGCTTGGCAACCCCTTTCAAACGAAAGTGTTTTTCGCCAGTCTCTGCATGGGATACTTCAGGAGGAAACAAACCATAGAGATAGAACTTAGAACTACTTCATTTGGTCAAGTATCAAGGAGCTAGCGCAAACCGTGTTTGATTTAGAGTTTCAAACATATCTATCTATATAGCAGAAAACAGAGTGAAACATAAAAATTCAAAGTGTTACTGGAAACGAACGCTGGAACCTAGAAGAGTGAAAATTTAGCAGTCAAGTGGGGCTTAGTGAACTGATCATTACCACCAAGTATCATCAAGATTTGGTGAAAAAATTGTTGCTGAGATTTCAGCAAACTAGTAGTTTTTTGTAAGCTTGGCAACCCCTTTCAAACGAAAGTGTTCCTCGCCAGTCTCTGCATGGGGTACTTCAAGAGGAAACAAACCATAGAGATAGAACTTAGAACTACTTCATTTGGTCAAGGTTCAAGGAGCTAGCACAAACCGTGTTTGATTTATAGTTTCAAACACATCTATCTATATA
>NW_027511450.1:0-24943 GCF_048772815.1 Callospermophilus lateralis
GTAGAACAGAGATGCCAGAAATTTGGAGCCTGCTGAGTAGTGGGTCTAGAGCAGTGGTGGGGAGGTGTTTGATAAAACATCCGTGGTAGGGCCATGTGGATCTACCATTGGATTCCAAATGGCTTGTAACTGACATGGTGCAGCCAACAGACCATTATATGTAAAGGCATCTTGTTATATGGAGAGTTTTCAGAGGAAAATTAAGAATCAGGTTGATATGGACAAGGGGGCAATGGGGCAAGCTGTGAGAGATAGGAGCCTAGTTGGTGCATTCTCTTGCAGACCCTGACCCACCACACGTGACAGAACTCCCTCCAGCACTGTGTCCCAGTTTAGCTCCTAGTATTTCGTGAAACAAATACCAAACTCACAGTGCAGCTGCAAAAACACCACAAAAAGTGGAAGAGGACCAAATGGCTTCACAGTCCACACGGGGAGACACTTAGTCTCCAGTGGCCTCAGTTTACCTACAAAGAGTGGATTCAGCACTGCTTCATCTTGTTCATTGGAAAATAAGAAACCATGTCCTCCAGGTCACATAGATGCAGACCCAGCTTTGATGTTCTCACTACAGAGGAAGCCAAATCTCCTGAAAACAACATATATTTCAAGTGTGGAAGCTCAGAGGCAGTTTCTCAAAAAGTTTTTAGGCCAGCAGAGCTCCATGTTTGTGGAGGGTTTACCCTGTCCCTTAGTTTTGGAAACTCCTCTACCACCTCCAAGGTTGTGAACTCCTGAGCATTTTCCATTCCAGATATGCATTCACTGATTTTGTAACTCTTCTCCTCTAATTGTGTCTTACTTGGGGTGAAGGTAATGTCAAGGCATTGTTCTGGATGAGAGCGGGAGGATATTTCTGCAGCATATATTTACATACACATTGGAATCATTTTCCAATTTTCCATTCGAAATACTGAATCCCTGACACTAACCCATACCTAGTAGACTCAGACTATTCATCCTAATATAATGGAGAAAATTAACCCAACACATTAGAAATACAAGTACTTCAGTGGAGACATGTTGTATAGTTGGACTTGACATTTGCATTATATAAGGTAGGAGTTATAAATCTAGTCAAATTTATTTGAAATATTCTCCATGTGTTTTAAACTTAACAAATATGTGAATTTTTCTTTCCTTTTTCTGTAGTCTATTCACACATGTATATTTATATGCATATATAGAATCCTACCAGGTATCACACGTACATTTTTGTGAGGTGGCTGTCTTGGCAGATACAAATTGTGAGAAGAGTTCACTCCTCCTAAATGCTGTTGGAAATGAAAATTCAACCAATAGGAGAGCGTCCTAGTAGAACAACATTATACATTAACTCATGTTCAGTAAAATAAATATTTTTGCATTTGTGGATGATACATATTTACTGATGAATTTCGATTGGCATTTATATTGGTACTTCTTAATGTCTGTGAGTGTTGTGTGTGTGTGTGTGTATATACAGATATAGATATAGATATACTCTGCAAATTTTTCAAAATATGAAATATATGTGTCTAATATTGACACTCTAAATTCATTCATGTTCATGTATGTGGATTTATAATCCACTTTTCACAAGATTATAATCAGAAACATTCATCCACCTGAAATACATATTTGTTTCCTAGTACTGAAAACTAACTTCAGTGAATGGTGCATACGAATCCTAATTTTTTCTACAGTAACTGACCCAGTCTAACATCAATGCAAGTAGACTCCTATGGGACATGATATGTAATTTGTCATTCATTTGTATTCGACACTGGTACATTATTGTTTCTTCAGTTTTTGCACATCACAGGATATGCATTTCATCCACAAGTTCACAAATTAATAAGCATTTGTTTCAACTTTAACCACTTCTTGCTTCAGAACACATGTATTGTCACGGTATTCTTGACTGGTCTTTTCATGAGACTTCTTTCCAAACACATTATTTTGAATTTCCATAATCATTTTGAAGCAAAACTCACACACTCTTTATGATAAACCTAAACACAAATATTTCCATTACATATATACCTGGTTGGAATGAATGATTGTATATCAATATACGATTTCCTTTAATTTTTCAGATATCAGTTCAATTCATTATTTAAAGTTCAAAAAAGTTATATTATTTATTCACAGTATGGTCTATTCATGCTTTTTCTCTATGTTCCTAGAAACAGGGTACACCTCTTTGTACCCCCGATTCTCATTTTACATCTTCAATATATTGCTCCCAGAAATGGTGAAAGAAATACTCATGTCACCTCATTATCACAGTAATATTCTGGACAAAAAATGGAAAGGTCACACTTATGATTGTACCAAAGCCTAAATGGAAAGTGAACATGGATTTCTAAAAACATCCATGTCCAGGTTGCCTAATGCTGTCAATTGTCAATCCTATTGGTGACTACATATTTGTTTTTTTCCTAATTTATATATTCAAACTCAACCCTGTTGAAAATGTCTAATTCTATCACTCACTTTATACTTTGCCTGATTTCGTAATGTTTCTATTGATATCTGCTTTTCTACATATTTTCCCCAGTTCAACATAGTGACTGACTCTTCATATGTGCTGACATTTACATTCACTCAACAACCGAAAGTCTATTGCTAAAGAACTTTTGGTCCAAATCCTATACTCACTCTTCTTCCTCAACCTACCGACTATCTTCCTAATCCTACTGAATATCCCTTTTTGACTGGATGTTCTCTTCTAAATTCAATGATCCAATGTACAAGGTCCTATGCCATTGTATATGGAATTATCTGAGGCATCTTTGCAGAACATCATTCAAAGCTAAGTATCCCAATCAAGGGCAAAACCCTTCTGGGCTTCAAATCATACCTAGATTTCTGTTTTCCTACTTATATTTCACCTCTATATTCTTGTAAATATTGCAGGTTCCCAATACCATTATTCATCACACAGAATCACTCGTAATCCAAATCAAACCTGTTTTTAACCCCAAGTATACACTGTTCCCTCAATCATTTTACAGAAGAGCAGAGACAGAGTGGTCCTTACAATACAGGAAAGTTGGGGACCTTCAACCTGATGAGAACCTCAAATGTCCATGCACAAATGGTACCTGGAGAAGTTGTAGGCAGGTATGAAGCACCTGAGAGAGCAAAAGTCATCTTTCATGGCAAACAACCTGGTCAGGATGAAGGGATGTGTCTGAATCTGCCTCTCTCTCTTCTTATTGTACAGAAGATAGACCAAACCAGGGCTGAGTGGAGAGCTGTTCCCGGGTGCCAATGGTGATATACATTCTACCTTATGAAAGTGTCACAGGAAGTTCTGGCAACCTCCATCTTATGTTACCCTTGGATGCAACTGTTAGGACAAAGTGGTTGCCAAGGCAGTGACCTCATTCAGTTCCAAAGAATGTGAAATACCTCATTTCCTTGGTGATGGAACTCTCTGAACTTGGTATCCAAGAAGCCAGACACCCAGAGGCAGTCCCAGTCCCAGTCCCAGTGGGCTCACTTGTTTGGATTTACCAAGGACAGAGTCAGTTTTCTTGGTACCTAATGATGTGAGGATGGCCAAATTCCAGGAGAGCTCTGAAGATGGACCTTTCCTGAGAAAACAGGTAGTGGCTAACCACTTTTTCCTGACATCTTCACAGAGTTGGTCAAGGAATCAAGATCTGAGAGAAGACAGGCCATTTCGGGGGAACATAGTATGGCCCACCAGTCAGAGGACACTCCGGATAGTCACAGACGTACTTGGGGGAAGGAGGTGCCTTTGTGGGAGTGGGTGTGGGTTTGTTGTTTTGTCTCATGTTCTGAGAATAGATAGAAAAGGCGGTTTGTTTGGTTTGGAGTGGACAGTTTCTAGTAAGTCATTTGACATGGCGAGAGTTTCTCTTTCTGTGTATCCCACTGTGTCTGTTGTTGTAGACATTAGAAAAGAGAATGCATTAATGGATGTGTCCTGTCTAGTATAAATCTTCCCATAATTCATCCTGCCCAATATATGAATGGACTGCAGCTTGTCTTATCAATGTGCAACACCTGCTATCTTCCTAAGTTGTTGTTTTCTTCCTGAATTCTGGCCACTCTCCAAAATAGGCTCATGGATTTGTGTCCAAAATATGTACCACCTCCAAGCTCTGTGACATGGCCATGTACTGGATAGCTGAAGAGAATGGCGAGCATCTCAAAAAACTCAGATATCAGTGTGACCAGGAAAGTCTCAGTGCAGAAACCCTGCTTTGGGCCTTTTGCTTACTTATTGTTGTATTCCACTGAATGTCAGGAGGTCTTTGCCTCAGGCCACCCCTTTGTGAAGACTGAAGAAAACAGTTTTCAAATGGAAATGAATGGGCCTCACCTGTGGCTCTTTATCAGCCTCTTGGACCTGTGTGTGGCTGTGACTTAGATTCTCAGCACCTGATGGATCTTAAGAATTATCCCACGTGAGCTTCCAAAACCAAAATGGCAAAAAATATCATTCATTGTGGATGAAGTCTCTTGCCTTCCTCTGTTAGGTTCCTGCAATCCATCAAATGACAATAGGGATTATTTGGGTCAAATGAGTTCTTCAAAGCCCTGCAGAGGTGCTTGTGTTTTCGCATGACTCTAAATCACCTAAAGAATCGATACCTAAAATCAGTAGGCCTCAAATTGGAGAAACAAAGAAGTATTAACGGCAGGCTTATTTGTTCGCTCCTGTTTCAGAGAAACGGTGTCCAGGCTACCCTGACTTTAGGCAAATGAGGGGCCAACGAGCTGATTTTGGACACTGTCTTGGGCTGCGCCCCTCATGGAAACCTCCAGCCAGAGGTTAAGATGATTGACTATATGGAATAAGATGAAGGCCATGTGGGAGTGTTTTGGTTTTAATTTTGGTCATTTGTGTTGCATTGGAAAAAATGACTGGGTCCACGTGAGCTTGAACTCTGGTGTGATTCCCCTTAGAGACTGGGTTTTGGAACTGAACTCAGAGAAGCATTGCCATGAATTTTGTTGGGATTTTAAGAGGCCACGCATGAAAGTCGCTCTTGGAAACTGAGACCTTGGCCCCGGGTGGAATTCCACAGTGGCCTGGGAATCTCAGCAAGGATATCACATGATTTTATTCTTAAAGAAATGGCAGCCATAGTTGAGAGTCAAAACACACATGGACCTCACATTGTAGACCTCAATGGGCCTGGCCTAATGTGACCTTTTGTCCACTCTTTGGGAAGCCGTGCCTGTGAGAGTTCTCCAGAGATTTCATTGAAATGAGCTTCCTCACCATTTAATGTTTGCTGAATGAACTGAAACCCACAGTGCCTCCAACTTCATGGTTGAAAAATGGCTAGATAAATACCATGAAATTTTTGAAATTCCTATGACCAGGTGGCACTGGAGAAACATTGGATGTCCTGTTGCTGATCATGAGTATACCAGACAGTGCCTTGATTTACTGAGTTTCATGAAAATGGTGTAGAACAGAGATGCCAGAAATTTGGAGCCTGCTGAGTAGTGGGTCTAGAGCAGTGGTGGGGAGGTGTTTGATAAAACATCCGTGGTAGGGCCATGTGGATCTACCATTGGATTCCAAATGGCTTGTAACTGACATGGTGCAGCCAACAGACCCTTATATGTAAAGGCATCTTGTTATATGGAGAGTTTTCAGAGGAAAATTAAGAATCAGGTTGATATGGACAAGGGGGCAATGGGGCAAGGTGTGAGAGATAGGAGCCTAGTTGGTGCATTCTCTAGCAGACCCTGACCCACCACACGTGACAGAACTCCCTCCAGCACTGTGTCCCAGTTTAGCTCCTAGTATTTCGTGAAACAAATACCAAACTCACAGTGCAGCAGCAAAAACACCACAAAAAGTGGAAGAGGACCAAATGGCTTCACAGTCCACACGGGGAGACACTTAGTCCCCAGTGGCCTCAGTTTACCTACAAAGAGAGGATTCAGCACTGCTTCATCTTGTTCATTGGAAAATAAGAAACCATGTCCACCAGGTCACATAGATGCAGACCCAGCTTTGATGTTCTCACTACAGAGAAAGCCAAATCTCCTGAAAACAACATATATTTCAAGTGTGGAAGCTCAGAGGCAGTTTCTCAAAAAGTTTTTAGGCCAGCAGAGCTCCATGTTTGTGGAGTGTTTACCCTGTCCCTTAGTTTTGGAAACTCCTCTACCACCTCCAAGGTTGTGAACTCCTGAGCATTTTCCATTCCAGATATGTATTCACTGATTTTGTAACTCTTCTCTTCTAATTGTGTCTTACTTGGGGTGAAGGTAATGTCAAGGCATTGTTCTGGATGAGAGCGGGAGGATATTTGTGCAGCATATATTTACATACACATTGGATTCATTTTCCAATTTTCCATTCGAAATACTGAATCCCTGACACTAACCCATACCTAGTAGACTCAGACTATTCATCCTAATATAATGGAGAAAATTAACCCAACACAGTAGAAATACAAGTACTTCAGAGGAGACATGTTGTATAGTTGGACTTGACATTTGCATTATATAAGGTAGGAGTTATAAATCTAGTCAAATTTATTTGAAATATTCTCCATGTGTTTTAAACTTAACAAATATGTGAATTCTTGTTTCCTTTTTCTGTAGTGTATTCACACATGTATATTTATATGCATATATAGAATCCTACCAGGTATCACACGTACATTTTTGTGAGGTGGCTGTCTTGGCAGATACAAATTGTGAGAAGAGTTCACTCCTCCTAAATGCTGTTGGAAATGAAAATTCAACCTATAGGAGAGCGTCCTAGTAGAACAACATTATACATTAACTCATGTTCAGTAAAATAAATATTTTTGCATTTGTGGATGATACATATTTACTGATGAATTTCGATTGGCATTTATATTGGTACTTTTTAATGTCTGTGAGTGTTGTGTGTGTGTGTGTGTGTGTGTGTGTGTGTATAGGTATAGATATAGATATAGATACACTCTCCAAATTTTTCAAAAAATGAAATATATGTGTCTAATATACACTCTCTAAATTCATTCATGTTCATGTATGTGGATTTATAATCCACTTTTCACAAGATTATAATCAGAAATATTCATCCACCTGAAATACATATTTGTTTCATAGTACTGAAAACTAACTTCAGTGAATGGTGCATACAAATCCTAATTATTCTACAGTAACTGACCCAGTCTAACATCAATGCAAGTAGACTCCTATGGGACATGATATGTAATTTGTCATTCATTTGTATTCGACACTGGTACATTATTGTTTCTTCAGTTTTTTCACATCACAGGATATACATTTCATCCACAAGTTCACAAATTAATATGCATTTGTTTAAACTTTCACCACTTCTTGCTTCAGAACACATGTATTGTCAGGGTTTCTTGACTGGTCTTTTCATGAGACTTCTTTCCAAACACATTATTTTGAATTTCCATAATCATTTTGAAGCAAAACTCACACACTCTTCATGATAAACCAAAACACAAATATTTCCATTCCATATATACCTGGTTGGAATGAATGATTGTATATCAATATACGATTTCCTTTAATTTTTCAGATATCAGTTCAATTCATTATTTAAAGTTCAAAAAAGTTATATTATTTATTCACAGTATGGTCTATTCATGCTTTTTCTCTATGTTCCTAGAAACAGGGTACACCTCTTTGTACCCCCGATTCTCATTTTACATCTTCAATATATTGCTCCCAGAAATGGTGAAAGAAATACTCATGTCACCTCATTATCACAGTAATATTCTGGACAAAAAATGGAAAGGTCACACTTATGATTGTACCAAAGCCTAAATGGAAAGTGAACATGGATTTCTAAAAACATCCATGTCCAGGTTGCCTAATGCTGTCAATTGTCAATCCTATTGGTGACTACATATTTGTTTTTTTCCTAATTTATATATTCAAACTCAACCCTGTTGAAAATGTCTAATTCTATCACTCACTTTATACTTTGCCTGATTTCGTAATGTTTCTATTGATATCTGCTTTTCTACATATTTTCCCCAGTTCAACATAGTGACTGACTCTTCATATGTGCTGACATTTACATTCACTCAACAACCGAAAGTCTATTGCTAAAGAATTTTTGGTCCAAATCCTATACTCACTCTTCTTCCTCAACCTACCGACTATCTTCCTAATCCTACTGAATATCCCTTTTTGACTGGATGTTCTCTTCTAAATTCAATCATCCAATGTACAAGATCTTATGCCATTGTATATGGAATTATCTGAGGCATCTTTGCAGAACATCATTCAAAGCTAAGTATCCCAATCAAGGGCAAAACCCTTCTGGGCTTCAAATCATATTTAGATTTCTGTTTTCCTACTTATATTTCACCTCTATATTCTTGTAAATATTGCAGGTTCCCAATACCATTATTCATCACACAGAATCACTCGTAATCCAAATCAAACCTGTTTTTAACCCCAAGTATACACTGTTCCCTCAATCATTTTACAGAAGAGCAGAGACAGAGTGGTTCTTACAATACAGGAAAGTTGGGGACCTTCAACCTGATGAGAACCTCAAATGTCCATGCACAAATGGTACCTGGAGAAGTTGTAGGCAGGTATGAAGCACCTGAGAGAGCAAAAGTCATCTTTCATGGCAAACAACCTGGTCAGGATGAAGGGATGTGTCTGAATCTGCCTCTCTCTCTTCTTATTGTACAGAAGATGGACCAAACCAGGGCTGAGTGGAGAGCTGTTCCCGGGTGCCAATGGTGATATACATTCTACCTTATGAAAGTGTCACAGGAAGTTCTGGCAACCTCCATCTTATGTTACCCTTGGAAGCAACTGTTAGGACAAAGTGGTTGCCAAGGCAGTGACCTCATTCAGTTCCAAAGAATGTGAAGTACCTCATTTCCTTGGTGATGGAACTCTCTGAACTTGGTATCCAAGAAGCCAGACACCCAGAGGCAGTCCCAGTCCCAGTCCCAGTGGGCTCACTTGTTTGGATTTACCAAGGACAGAGTCAGTTTTCTTGGTACCTAATGATGTGAGGATGGCCAAATGCCAGGAGAGCTCTGAAGATGGACCTTTCCTGAGAAAACAGGTAGTGGCTAACCACTTTTTCCTGACATCTTCACAGAGTTGGTCAAGGAATCAAGATCTGAGAGAAGACAGGCCATTTCGGGGGAACATAGTATGGCCCACCAGTCAGAGGACACTCCGGATAGTCACAGACGTACTTGGGGGAAGGAGGTGCCTTTGTGGGAGAGGGTGTGGGTTTGTTGTTTTGTCTCATGTTCTGAGAATAGATAGAAAAGGCGGTTTGTTTGGTTTGGAGTGGACAGTTTCTAGTAAGTCATTTGACATGGCGAGTGTTTCTCTTTCTGTGTATCCCACTGTGTCCGTTGTTGTAGACATTAGAAAAGAGAATGCATTAATGGATGTGTCCTGTCTAGTATAAATCTTCCCATAATTCATCCTGCCCAATATATGAATGGACTGCAGCTTGTCTTATCAATGTGCAACACCTGCTATCTTTCTAAGTTGTTGTTTTCTTCCTGAATTCTGGCCACTCTCCTGAATAGGCTCATGGATTTGTGTCCAAAATATGTACCACCTCCAAGCTCTGTGACATGGCCATGTTGGATAGCTGAAGAGAATGGCGAGCATCTCAAAAAACTCAGATATCAGTGTGACCAGGAAAGTCTCAGTGCAGAAACCCTGCTTTGGGCCTTTTGCTTACTTATTGTTGTGTTGCACTGAATGTCAGGAAGGTCTTTGCCTCAGGCCACCCCTTTGTGAAGCCTGAAGAAAACAGTTTACAAATGGAAATGAATGGGCCTCACCTGTGGCTCTTTATCAGCCTCTTGGACCTGTGTGTGGCTGTGACTTAGATTCTCAGCACCTGATGGATCTTAAGAATGATCCCACGTGAGCTTCCAAAACCAAAATGGCAAAAAATATCATTCATTGTGGATGAAGTCTCTTGCCTTCCTCTGTTAGGTTCCTGCACTCCATGAAATGACAATAGGGATTCTTTGGGTCAAATGAGTTCTTCAAAGCCCTGCAGAGGTGCTTGTGTTTTCGCATGACTCTAAATCACCTAAAGAATCAATACCTAAAATCAGTAGGCCTCAAATTGGAGAAACAAAGAAGTATTAATGGCAGGCTTATTTGTTCGCTCCTGTTTCAGAGAAACGGTGTCCAGGCTACCCTGACTTTAGGCAAATGAGGGGCAAACGAGCTGATTTTGGACACTGTCTTGGGCTGTGCCCCTCATGGAAACCTCCAGCCAGAGGTTAAGATGATTGACTATATGGAATAAGATGAAGGCCATGTGGGAGTGTTTTGGTTTTAATTTTGGTCATTTGTGTTGCATTGGAAAAAATGACTGGGTCCACGTGAGCTTGAACTCTGGTGTGATTCCCCTTAGAGACTGGGTTTTGGAACTGAACTCAGAGAAGCATTGCCATGAATTTTGTTAGGATTTTAAGAGGCCACGCATGAAAGTCGCTCTTGGAAACTGAGACCTAGGCCCCGGGTGGATTTCCACAGAGGCCTGGGAATCTCAGCAAGGATATCACATAATTTTATTCTTAAAGAAATGGCAGCCATAGTTGAGAGTCAAAACACACATGGACCTCACATTGTAGACCTCAATGGGCCTGGCCTAATGTGACCTTTTGTCCACTCTTTGGGAAGCCGTGCCTGTGAGAGTTCTCCAGAGATTTCATTGAAATGAGCTTCCTCACCATTTAATGTTTGCTGAATGAACTGAAACCCACAGTGCCTCCAACTTCATGGTTGAAAAATGGCTAGATAAATACCATGAAATTTTTGAAATTCCTATGACCAGGTGGCACTGGAGAAACATTGGATGTCCTGTTGCTGATCATGCGTATACCAGACAGTGCCTTGATTTACTGAGTTTCATGAAAATGGTGTAGAACAGAGATGCCAGAAACTTGGAGCCTGCTGAGTAGTGGGTCTAGAGCAGTGGTGGGGAGGTGTTTGCTAAAACATCCATGGTAGGGCCATGTGGATCTACCATTGGATTCCAAATGGCTTGTAACTGACATGGTGCAGCCAACAGACCCTTATATGTAAAGGCATCTTGTTATATGGAGAGTTTTCAGAGGAAAATTAAGAATCAGGTTGATATGGACAAGGGGGCAATGGGGCAAGCTGTGAGAGATAGGAGCCTAGTTGGTGCATTCTCTTGCAGACCCTGACCCACCACACGTGACAGAACTCCCTCCAGCACTGTGTCCCAGTTTAGATCCTACTATTTTGTGAAACAAATACCAAACTCACAGTGCAGCAGCAAAAACACCACAAAAAGTGGAAGAGGACCAAATGGCTTCACAGTCCACATGGTGAGACACTTAGTCCCCAGTGGCCTCAGTTTACCTACAAAGAGAGGATTCAGCACTGCTTCATCTTGTTCATTGGAAAATAAGAAACCATGTCTTCCAGGTCACATAGATGCAGACCCAGCTTTGATGGTCTCACTACAGAGGAAGCCAAATCTCCTGAAAACTACATATATTTCAAGTGTGGAAGCTCAGAGGCAGTTTCTCAAAAAGTTTTTAGGCCAGCAGAGCTCCATGTTTGTGGAGTGTTTACCCTGTCCCTTAGTTTTGGAAACTCCTCTACCACCTCCAAGGTTGTGAACTCCTGAGCATTTTCCATTCCAGATATGTATTCACTGATTTTGTAACTCTTCTCCTCTAATTGTGTCTTACTTGGGGTGAAGGTAATGTCAAGGCATTGTTCTGGATGAGAGCGGGAGGATATTTGTGCAGCATATTTTTACATACACATTGGATTCATTTTCCAAATTTCCATTCGAAGTACTGAATCCCTGACACTAACCCATACCTAGTAGACTCAGACTATTCATCCTAATATAATGGAGAAAATTAGCCCAACACCTTAGAAATACAAGTACTTCAGAGGAGACATGTTGTATAGTTGGACTTGACATTTGCATTATATAAGGTAGGAGTTATAAATCTAGTCAAATTTATTTGAAATATTCTCCATGTGTTTTTAAGCTTAACAAATATGTGAATTCTTATTTCCCTTTTCTGTAGCCTATTCACACATGTATATTTATATGCATATATAGAATCCTACCAGGTATCACACGTACATTTTTGTGAGGTGGCTGTCTTGGCAGATACAAATTGTGAGAAGAGTTCACTCCTCCTAAATGCTGTTGGAAATGAAAATTCAACCTATAGGAGAGGGTCCTAGTAGAACAACATTATACATTAACTCATGTTCAGTAAAATAAATATTTTTGCATTTGTGGATGATACATATTTACTGATGAATTTCGATTGGCATTTATATTGGTACTTTTTAATGTCTGTGAGTGTTGTGTGTGTGTGTGTATATATACAGATATAGATATAGATATACTCTGCAAATTTTTCAAATTATGAAATATATGTGTCTAATATACACTCTCTAAATTCATTCATGTTCATGTATGTGGATTTATAATCCACTTTTCACAAGATGATAATCAGAAATATTCATCCACCTGAAATACATATTTGTTTCCTAGTACTGAAAACTAACTTCAGTGAATGGTGCATACAAATCCTAATTATTCTACAGTAACTGACCCAGTCTAACATCAATGCAAGTAGACTCCTATGGGACATGATATGTAATTTGTCATTCATTTGTATTCGACACTGGTACATTATTGTTTCTTCAGCTTTTGCACATCACAGGATATACATTTCATCCACAAGTTCACAAATTAATAAGCATTTGTTTCAACTTTAACCACTTCTTGCTTCAGAACACATGTATTGTCAGGGTATTCCTGACTGGTCTTTTCATGAGACTTCTTTCCAAACACATTATTTTGAATTTCCATAATCATTTTGAAGCAAAACTCACACACTCTTTATGATAAACCTAAACACAAATATTTCCATTACATATATACCTGGTTGGAATGAATGATTGTATATCAATATACGATTTCCTTTAATTTTTCAGATATCAGTTCAATTCATTATTTAAAGTTCAAAAAAGTTATATTATTTATTCACAGTATGGTCTATTCATGCTTTTTCTCTATGTTCCTAGAAACAGGGTACACCTCTTTGTACCCCCGATTCTCATTTTACATCTTCCATATATTGCTCCCAGAAATGGTGAAAGAAATACTCATGTCACCTCATTATCACAGTAATATTCTGGACAAAAAATGGAAAGGTCACACTTATGATTGTACCAAAGCCTAAATGGAAAGTGAACATGGATTTCTAAAAACATCCATGTCCAGGTTGCCTAATGCTGTCAATTGTCAATCCTATTGGTGACTACATATTTGTTTTTTTCCTAATTTATATATTCAAACTCAACCCTGTTGAAAATGTCTAATTCTATCACTCACTTTATACTTTGCCTGATTTCGTAATGTTTCTATTGATATCTGCTTTTCTACATATTTTCCCCAGTTCAACATAGTGACTGACTCTTCATATGTGCTGACATTTACATTCACTCAACAACCGAAAGTCTATTGCTAAAGAACTTTTGGTCCAAATCCTATACTCACTCTTCTTCCTCAACCTACCGACTATCTTCCTAATCCTACTGAATATCCCTTTTTGACTGGATGTTCTCTTCTAAATTCAATCATCCAATGTACAAGGTCCTATGCCATTGTATATGGAATTATCTGAGGCATCTTTGCAGAACATCATTCAAAGCTAAGTATCCCAATCAAGGGCAAAACGCTTCTGGGCTTCAAATCATACCTAGATTTCTGTTTTCCTACTTATATTTCACCTCTATATTCTTGTAAATATTGCAGGTTCCCAATACCATTATTCATCACACAGAATCACTCGTAATCCAAATCAAACCTGTTTTTAAACCCAAGTATACACTGTTCCCTCAATCATTTTACAGAAGTGCAGAGACAGAGTGGTTCTTACAATACAGGAAAGTTGGGGACCTTCAACCTGATGAGAACCTCAAATGTCCATGCACAAATGGTACCTGGAGAAGTTGTAGGCAGGTATGAAGCACCTGAGAGAGCAAAAGTCATCTTCCATGGCAAACAACCTGGTCAGGATGAAGGGATGTGTCTGAATCTGCCTCTCTCTCTTCTTATTGTACAGAAGATGGACCAAACCAGGGCTGAGTGGAGAGCTGTTCCCGGGTGCCAATGGTGATATACATTCTACCTTATGAAAGTGTCACAGGAAGTTCTGGCAACCTCCATCTTATGTTACCCTTGGAAGCAACTGTTAGGACAAAGTGGTTGCCAAGGCAGTGACCTCATTCAGTTCCAAAGAATGTGAAATACCTCATTTCCTTGGTGATGGAACTCTCTGAACTTGGTATCCAAGAAGCCAGACACCCAGAGGCAGTCCCAGTCCCAGTCCCAGTGGGCTCACTTGTTTGGATTTACCAAGGACAGAGTCAGTTTTCTTGGTACCTAATGATGTGAGGATGGCCAAATGCCAGGAGAGCTCTGAAGATGGACCTTTCCTGAGAAAACAGGTAGTGGCTAACCACATTTTCCTGACATCTTCACAGAGTTGGTCAAGGAATCAAGATCTGAGAGAAGACAGGCCATTTCGGGGGAACATAGTATGGCCCACCAGTCAGAGGACACTCCGGATAGTCACAGACATACTTGGGGGAAGGAGGTGCCTTTGTGGGAGTGGGTGCGGGTTTGTTGTTTTGTCTCATGTTCTGAGAATAGATAGAAAAGGCGGTTTGTTTGGTTTGGAGTGGACAGTTTCTAGTAAGTCATTTGACATGGCGAGTGTTTCTCTTTCTGTGTATCCCACTGTGTCCGTTGTTGTAGACATTAGAAAAGAGAATGCATTAATGGATGTGTCCTGTCTAGTATAAATCTTCCCATAATTTATCCTGCCCAATATATGAATGGACTGCAGCTTGTCTTATCAATGTGCAACACCTGCTATCTTTCTAAGTTGTTGTTTTCTTCCTGAATTCTGGCCACTCTCCAGAATAGGCTCATGGATTTGTGTCCAAAATATGTACCACGTCCAAGCTCTGTGACATGGCCATGTACTGGATAGCTGAAGAGAATGGCGAGCATCTCAAAAAACTCAGATATCAGTGTGACCAGGAAAGTCTCAGTGCAGAAACCCTGCTTTGGGCCTTTTGCTTACTTATTGTTGTGTTGCACTGAATGTCAGGAAGGTCTTTGCCTCAGGCCACCCCTTTGTGAAGCCTGAAGAAAACAGTTCAAATGGAAATGAATGGGCCTCACCTGTGGCTCTTTATCAGCCTCTTGGACCTGTGTGTGGCTGTGACTTAGATTCTCAGCATCTGATGGATCTTAAGAATGATCCCACGTGAGCTTCCAAAACCAAAATGGCAAAAAATATCATTCCTTGTGGATGAAGTCTCTTGCCTTCCTCTGTTAGGTTCCTGCACTCCATCAAATGACAATAGGGATTCTTTGGGTCAAATGAGTTCTTCAAAGCCCTGCAGAGGTGCTTGTGTTTTCGCATGACTCTAAATCACCTAAAGAATCGATACCTAAAATCAGTAGGCCTCAAATTGGAGAAACAAAGAAGTATTAACGGCAGGCTTATTTGTTCGCTCCTGTTTCAGAGAAACGGTGTCCAGGCTACCCTGACTTTAGGCAAATGCGGGGCAAACGAACTGACTTTGGACACTGTCTTGGACTGCGCCCCTCATGAAAACCTCCAGCCAGAGGTTAAGATGATTGACTATATGGAATAAGATGAAGGCCATGTGGGAGTGTTTTGGTTTTAATTTTGGTCATTTGTGTTGCATTGGAAAAAATGACTTTGTCCACGTGAGCTTGAACTCTGGTGTGATTCCCCTTAGATACTGGGTTTTGGAACTGAACTCAGAGAAGCATTGCCATGAATTTTGTTGGGATTTTAAGAGGCCACGCATGAAAGTCGCTCTTGGAAACTGAGACCTAGGCCCCGGGTGGATTTCCACAGAGGCCTGGGAATCTCAGCAAGGATATCACATGATTTTATTCTTAAAGAAATGGCAGCCATAGTTGAGAGTCAAAACACACATGGACCTCACATTGTAGACCTCAATGGGCCTGGCCTAATGTGACCTTTTGTCCACTCTTTGGGAAGCCGTGCCTGTGAGAGTTCTCCAGAGATTTCATTGAAATGAGCTTCCTCACCATTTAATGTTTGCTGAATGAACTGAAACCCACAGTGCCTCCAACTTCATGGTTGAAAAATGGCTAGATAAATACCATGAAATTTTTGAAATTCCTATGACCAGGTGGCACTGGAGAAACATTGGATGTCCTGTTGCTGATCATGAGTATACCAGACAGTGCCTTGATTTACTGAGTTTCATGAAAATGGTGTAGAACAGAGATGCCAGAAATTTGGAGCCTGCTGAGTAGTGGGTCTAGAGCAGTGGTGGGGAGGTGTTTGCTAAAACATCCGTGGTAGGGCCATGTGGATCTACCATTGGATTCCAAATGGCTTGTAACTGACATGGTGCAGCCAACAGACCCTTATATGTAAAGGCATCTTGTTATATGGAGAGTTTTCAGAGGAAAATTAAGAATCAGGTTGATATGGACAAGGGGGCAATGGGGCAAGCTGTGAGAGATAGGAGCCTAGTTGGTGCATTCTCTTGCAGACCCTGACCCACCACACGTGACAGAACTCCCTCTAGCACTGTGTCCCAGTTTAGCTCCTAGTATTTCGTGAAACAAATACCAAACTCACAGTGCAGCAGCAAAAACAGCACAAAAAGTGGAAGAGGACCAAATGGCTTCACAGTCCACACGGGGAGACACTTAGTCTCCAGTGGCCTCAGTTTACCTACAAAGAGAGGATTCAGCACTGCTTCATCTTGTTCATTGGAAAATAAGAAACCATGTCCTCCAGGTCACATAGATGCAGACCCAGCTTTGATGGTCTCACTACAGAGGAAGCCAAATCTCCTGAAAACTACATATATTTCAAGTGTGGAAGCTCAGAGGCAGTTTCTCAAAAAGTTTTTAGGCCAGCAGAGCTCCATGTTTGTGGAGTGTTTACCCTGTCCCTTAGTTTTGGAAACTCCTCTACCACCTCCAAGGTTGTGAACTCCTGAGCATTTTCCATTCCAGATATGTATTCACTGATTTTGTAAGTCTTCTCCTCTAATTGTGTCTTACTTGGGGTGAAGGTAATGTCAAGGCATTGTTCTGGATGAGAGCGGGAGGATATTTGTGTAGCATATTTTTACATACACATTGGATTCATTTTCCAAATTTCCATTCGAAGTACTGAATCCCTGACACTAACCCATACCTAGTAGACTCAGACTATTCATCCTAATATAATGGAGAAAATTAGCCCAACACATTAGAAATACAAGTACTTCAGAGGAGACATGTTGTATAGTTGGACTTGACATTTGCATTATATAAGGTAGGAGTTATAAATCTAGTCAAATTTATTTGAAATATTCTCCATGTGTTTTTAAGCTTAACAAATATGTGAATTCTTATTTCCCTTTTCTGTAGCCTATTCACACATGTATATTTATATGCATATATAGAATCCTACCAGGTATCACACGTACATTTTTGTGAGGTGGCTGTCTTGGCAGATACAAATTGTGAGAAGAGTTCACTCCTCCTAAATGCTGTTGGAAATGAAAATTCAACCTATAGGAGAGCGTCCTAGTAGAACAACATTATACAAAAACTCATGTTCAGTAAAATAAATATTTTTGCATTTGTGGATGATACATATTTACTGATGAATTTCGATTGGCATTTATATTGGTACTTTTTAATGTCTGTGAGTGTTGTGTGTGTGTGTGTGAATATACAGATATAGATATAGATATACTCTGCAAATTTTTCAAAATATGAAATATATGTGTCTAATATACACTCTCTAAATTCATTCATGTTCATGTATGTGGATTCATTATCCACTTTTCACAAGATTATAATCAGAAATATTCATCCACCTGAAATACATATTTGTTTCCTAGTACTGAAAACTAACTTCAGTGAATGGTGCATACAAATCCTAATTATTCTACAGTAACTGACCCAGTCTAACATCAATGCAAGTAGACTCCTATGGGACATGATATGTAATTTGTCATTCATTTGTATTCGACACTGGTACATTATTGTTTCTTCAGTTTTTGCACATCACAGGATATACATTTCATCCACAAGTTCACAAATTAATAAGCATTTGTTTCAACTTTAACCACTTCTTGCTTCAGAACACATGTATTGTCAGGGTATTCTTGACTGGTCTTTTCATGAGACTTCTTTCCAAACACATTATTTTGAATTTCCATAATCATTTTGAAGCAAAACTCACACACTCTTTATGATAAACCTAAATACAAATATTTCCATTACATATATACCTGGTTGGAATGAATGATTGTATATCAATATACGATTTCCTTTAATTTTTCAGATATCAGTTCAATTCATTATTTAAAGTTCAAAAAAGTTATATTATTTATTCACAGTATGGTCTATTCATGCTTTTTCTCTATGTTCCTAGAAACAGGGTACACCTCTTTGTACCCCCGATTCTCATTTTACATCTTCAATATATTGCTCCCAGAAATGGTGAAAGAAATACTCATGTCACCTCATTATCACAGTAATATTCTGGACAAAAAATGGAAAGGTCACACTTATGATTGTACCAAAGCCTAAATGGAAAGTGAACATGGATTTCTAAAAACATCCATGTCCAGGTTGCCTAATGCTGTCAATTGTCAATCCTATTGGTGACTACATATTTGTTTTTTTCCTAATTTATATATTCAAACTCAACCCTGTTGAAAATGTCTAATTCTATCACTCACTTTATACTTTGCCTGATTTCGTAATGTTTCTATTGATATCTGCTTTTCTACATATTTTCCCCAGTTCAACATAGTGACTGACTCTTCATATGTGCTGACATTTACATTCACTCAACAACCGAAAGTCTATTGCTAAAGAACTTTTGGTCCAAATCCTATACTCACTCTTCTTCCTAAACCTACCGACTATCTTCCTAATCCTACTGAATATCCCTTTTTGACTGGATGTTCTCTTCTAAATTCAATCATCCAATGTACAAGGTCCTATGCCATTGTATATGGAATTATCTGAGGCATCCTTGCAGAACATCATTCAAAGCTAAGTATCCCAATCAAGGGCAAAACCCTTCTGGGCTTCAAATCATACCTAGATTTCTGTTTTCCTACTTATATTTCACCTCTATATTCTTGTAAATATTGCAGGTTCCCAATACCATTATTCATCACACAGAATCACTCGTAATCCAAATCAAACCTGTTTTTAACCCCAAGTATACACTGTTCCCTCAATCATTTTACAGAAGAGCAGAGACAGAGTGGTTCTTACAATACAGGAAAGTTGGGGACCTTCAACCTGATGAGAACCTCAAATGTCCATGCACAAATGGTACCTGGAGAAGTTGTAGGCAGGTATGAAGCACCTGAGAGAGCAAAAGTCATCTTCCATGGCAAACAACCTGGTCAGGATGAAGGCATGTGTCTGAATCTGCCTCTCTCTCTTCTTATTGTACAGAAGATGGACCAAACCAGGGCTGAGTGGAGAGCTGTTCCCGGGTGCCAATGGTGATATACATTCTACCTTATGAAAGTGTCACAGGAAGTTCTGGCAACCTCCATCTTATGTTACCCTTGGAAGCAACTGTTAGGACAAAGTGGTTGCCAAGGCAGTGACCTCATTCAGTTCCAAAGAATGTGAAATACCTCATTTCCTTGGTGATGGAACTCTCTGAACTTGGTATCCAAGAAGCCAGACACCCAGAGGCAGTCCCAGTCCCAGTCCCAGTGGGCTCACTTGTTTGGATTTACCAAGGACAGAGTCAGTTTTCTTGGTACCTAATGATGTGAGGATGGCCAAATGCCAGGAGAGCTCTGAAGATGGACCTTTCCTGAGAAAACAGGTAGTGGCTAACCACTTTTTCCTGACATCTTCACAGAGTTGGTCAAGGAATCAAGATCTGAGAGAAGACAGGCCATTTCGGGGGAACATAGTATGGCCCACCAGTCAGAGGACACTCCGGATAGTCACAGACGTACTTGGGGGAAGGAGGTGCCTTTGTGGGAGTGGGTGTGGGTTTGTTGTTTTGTCTCATGTTCTGAGAATAGATAGAAAAGGCGGTTTGTTTGGTTTGGAGTGGACAGTTTCTAGTAAGTCATTTGACATGGCGAGTGTTTCTCTTTCTGTGTATCCCACTGTGTCCGTTGTTGTAGACATTAGAAAAGAGAATGCATTAATGGATGTGTCCTGTCTAGTATAAATCTTCCCATAATTCATCCTGCCCAATATATGAATGGACTGCAGCTTGTCTTATCAATGTGCAACACCTGCTATCTTTCTAAGTTGTTGTTTTCTTCCTGAATTCTGGCCACTCTCCAGAATAGGCTCATGGATTTGTGTACAAAATATGTACCACCTCCAAGCTCTGTGACATGGCCATGTACTGGATAGCTGAAGAGAATGGCGAGCATCTCAAAAAACTCAGATATCAGTGTGACCAGGAAAGTGTCAGTGCAGAAACCCTGCTTTGGGCCTTTTGCTTACTTATTGTTGTGTTGCACTGAATGTCAGGAAGGTCTTTGCCTCAGGCCACCCCTTTGTGAAGCCTGAAGAAAACAGTTTTCAAATGGAAATGAATGGGCCTCACCTGTGGCTCTTTATCAGCCTCTTGGACCTGTGTGTGGCTGTGACTTAGATTCTCAGCACCTGATGGATCTTAAGAATGATCCCACGTGAGCTTCCAAAACCAAAATGGCAAAAAATATCATTCATTGTGGATGAAGTCTCTTGCCTTCCTCTGTTAGGTTCCTGCACTCCATCAAATGACAATAGGAATTCTTTGGGTCAAATGAGTTCTTCAAAGCCCTGCAGAGGTGCTTGTGTTTTCGCATGACTCTAAATCACCTAAAGAATCGATACCTAAAATCAGTAGGCCTCAAATTGGAGAAACAAAGAAGTATTAACGGCAGGCTTATTTGTTCGCTCCTGTTTCAGAGAAACGGTGTCCAGGCTACCCTGACTTTAGGCAAATGAGGGGCAAACGAGCTGATTTTGGACACAGTCTTGGGCTGTGCCCCTCATGGAAACCTCCAGCCAGAGGTTAAGATGATTGACTATATGGAATAAGATGAAGGCCATGTGGGAGTGTTTTGGTTTTAATTTTGGTCATTTGTGTTGCATTGGAAAAAATGACTGGGTCCACGTGAGCTTGAACTCTGGTGTGATTCCCCTTAGAGACTGGGTTTTGGAACTGAACTCAGAGAAGCATTGCCATGAATTTTGTTGGGATTTTAAGAGGCCACGCATGAAAGTCGCTCTTGGAAACTGAGACCTAGGCCCCCGGTGGATTTCCACAGAGGCCTGGGAATCTCAGCAAGGATATCACATGATTTTATTCTTAAAGAAATGGCAGCCATAGTTGAGAGTCAAAACACACATGGACCTCACATTGTAGACCTCAATGGGCCTGGCCTAATGTGACCTTTTGTCCACTCTTTGGGAAGCCGTGCCTGTGAGAGTTCTCCAGAGATTTCATTGAAATGAGCTTCCTCACCATTTAATGTTTGCTGAATGAACTGAAACCCACAGTGCCTCCAACTTCATGGTTGAAAAATGGCTAGATAAATACCATGAAATTTTTGAAATTCCTATGACCAGGTGGCACTGGAGAAACATTGGATGTCCTGTTGCTGATCATGAGTATACCAGACAGTGCCTTGATTTACTGAGTTTCATGAAAATGGTGTAGAACAGAGATGCCAGAAATTTGGAGCCTGCTGAGTAGTGGATCTAGAGCAGTGGTGGAAAGGTGTTTGCTAAAACATCCGTGGTAGGGCCATGTGGATCTACCATTGGATTCCAAATGGCTTGTAACTGACATGGTGCAGCCAACAGACCCTTATATGTAAAGGCATCTTGTTATATGGAGAGTTTTCAGAGGAAAATTAAGAATCAGGTTGATATGGACAAGGGGGCAATGGGGCAAGCTGTGAAAGATAGGAGCCTAGTTGGTGCATTCTCTTGCAGACCCTGACCCACCACACGTGACAGAACTCCCTCCTGCACTGTGTCCCAGTTTAGCTCCTAGTATTTCGTGAAACTAATACCAAACTCACAGTGCAGCAGCAAAAACACCACAAAAAGTGGAAGAGGACCAAATGGCTTCACAGTCCACACGGGGAGACACTTAGTCCCCAGTGGCCTCAGTTTACCTACAAAGAGAGGATTCAGCACTGCTTCATCTTGTTCATTGGAAAATAAGAAACCATGTCCTCCAGGTCACATAGATGCAGACCCAGCTTTGATGGTCTCACTACAGAGGAAGCCAAATCTCCAGAAAACTACATATATTTCAAGTGTGGAAGCTCAGAGGCAGTTTCTCAAAAAGTTTTTAGGCCAGCAGAGCTCCATGTTTGTGGAGTGTTTACCCTGTCCCTTAGTTTTGGAAACTCCTCTACCACCTCCAAGGTTGTGAACTCCTGAGCATTTTCCATTCCAGATATGTATTCACTGATTTTGTAAGTCTTCTCCTCTAATTGTGTCTTACTTGGGGTGAAGGTAATGTCAAGGCATTGTTCTGGATGAGAGCGGGAGGATATTTGTGCAGCATATATTTACATACACTTTGGATTCATTTTCCAATTTTCCATTCGAAATACTGAATCCCTGACACTAACCCATACCTAGTAGACTCAGACTATTCATCCTAATATAATGGAGAAAATTAACCCAACACAGTAGAAATACAAGTACTTCATTGGAGACATGTTGTATAGTTGGACTTGACATTTGCATTATATAAGGTAGGAGTTATAAATCTAGTCAAATTTATTTGAAATATTCTCCATGTGTTTTTAAGCTTAACAAATATGTGAATTCTTATTTCCCTTTTCTGTAGCCTATTCACACATGTATATTTATATGCAAATATAGAATCCTACCAGGTATCACACGTACATTTTTGTGAGGTGGCTGTCTTGGCAGATACAAATTGTGAGAAGAGTTCACTCCTCCTAAATGCTGTTGGAAATGAAAATTCAACCTATAGGAGAGCGTCCTAGTAGAACAACATTATACATTAACTCATGTTCAGTAAAATAAATATTTTTGCATTTGTGGATGATACATATTTACTGATGAATTTCGATTGGCATTTATATTGGTACTTTTTAATGTCTGTGAGTGTTGTGTGTGTGTGTGTGTATATACAGATATAGATATAGATATACTCTGCAAATTTTTCAAAATATGAAATATATGTGTCTAATATACACTCTCTAAATTCATTCATGTTCATGTATGTGGATTTATAATCCACTTTTCACAAGATTATAATCAGAAATATTCATCCACCTGAAATACATATTTGTTTCCTAGTACTGAAAACTAACTTCAGTGAATGGTGCATACAAATCCTAATTATTCTACAGTAACTGACCCAGTCTAACATCAATGCAAGTAGACTCCTATGGGACATGATATGTAATTTGTCATTCATTTGTATTCGACACTGGTACATTATTGTTTCTTCAGTTTTTGCACATCACAGGATATACATTTCATCCACAAGTTCACAAATTAATATGCATTTGTTTAAACTTTCACCACTTCTTGCTTCAGAACACATGTATTGTCAGGGTTTCTTGACTGGTCTTTTTATGAGACTTCTTTCCAAACACATTATTTTGAATTTCCATAATCATTTTGAAGCAAAACTCACACACTCTTCATGATAAACCAAAACACAAATATTTCCATTCCATATATACCTGGTTGGAATGAATGATTGTATATCAATATACGATTTCCTTTAATTTTTCAGATATCAGTTCAATTCATTATTTAAAGTTCAAAAAAGTTATATTATTTATTCACAGTATGGTCTATTCATGCTTTTTCTCTATGTTCCTAGAAACAGGGTACACCTCTTTGTACCCCCGATTCTCATTTTACATCTTCAATATATTGCTCCCAGAAATGGTGAAAGAAATACTCATGTCACCTCATTATCACAGTAATATTCTGGACAAAAAATGGAAAGGTCACACTTATGATTGTACCAAAGCCTAAATGGAAAGTGAACATGGATTTCTAAAAACATCCATGTCCAGGTTGCCTAATGCTGTCAATTGTCAATCCTATTGGTGACTACATATTTGTTTTTTTCCTAATTTATATATTCAAACTCAACCCTGTTGAAAATGTCTAATTCTATCACTCACTTTATACTTTGCCTGATTTCGTAATGTTTCTATTGATATCTGCTTTTCTACATATTTTCCCCAGTTCAACATAGTGACTGACTCTTCATATGTGCTGACATTTACATTCACTCAACAACCGAAAGTCTATTGCTAAAGAACTTTTGGTCCAAATCCTATACTCACTCTTCTTCCTAAACCTACCGACTATCTTCCTAATCCTACTGAATATCCCTTTTTGACTGGATGTTCTCTTCTAAATTCAATCATCCAATGTACAAGGTCCTATGCCATTGTATATGGAATTATCTGAGGCATCTTTGCAGAACATCATTCAAAGCTAAGTATCCCAATCAAGGGCAAAACCCTTCTGGGCTTCAAATCATACCTACATTTCTGTTTTCCTACTTATATTTCACCTCTATATTCTTGTAAATATTGCAGGTTCCCAATACCATTATTCATCACACAGAATCACTCGTAATCCAAATCAAACCTGTTTTTAACCCCAAGTATACACTGTTCCCTCAATCATTTTACAGAAGAGCAGAGACAGAGTGGTTCTTACAATACAGGAAATTTGGGGACCTTCCACCTGATGAGAACCTCAAATGTCCATGCACAAATGGTACCTGGAGAAGTTGTAGGCAGGTATGAAGCACCTGAGAGAGCAAAAGTCATCTTCCATGGCAAACAACCTGGTCAGGATGAAGGCATGTGTCTGAATCTG
>NW_027511451.1:0-24929 GCF_048772815.1 Callospermophilus lateralis
GAAAAAATGTTTGCTGAGATTTCAGCAAACTAGTAGTTTTTGGAAGCTTGGCAACCCCTTTCAAACGAAAGTGTTTTTCGAGAGTCTCTGCATGGGGTACTTCAAGAGGAAACAAACCATAGAGATAGAACTTAGAACTACTTCATTTGGTCAAGTTTCAAGGAGCTAGCACAAACCGTGTTTTATTTAGAGTTTCAAACACATCTATCTATATAGCAGAAAACAGAGTGTAACCTAAATATTCAAAGTGTTAGTGGAAACGAACGCTTGAACTTAGAAGAGTGAAAATTGGGCAACCAAGTGGACTTAGTGAACTGATCAATACCACCAAGTATCATCAAGATTTGGTGAAAAAATGTTTGCTGAGATTTCAGCAAACTAGTAGTTTTTTGGAAGCTTGGCAACCCCTTTCAAACGAAAGTGTTTTTCGCCAGTCTCTGCATGGGGTACTTCAAGAGGAAACAAACCATAGAGAGAGAACTTATAACTACTTCATTTGGTCAAGTTTCAAGGAGCAA
The DNA here is from genome assembly GCF_048772815.1 of Callospermophilus lateralis. NCBI lineage: Eukaryota > Metazoa > Chordata > Mammalia > Rodentia > Sciuridae > Callospermophilus > Callospermophilus lateralis. The sequence continues at coordinate 519 of NW_027511451.1, forward strand.
GCACAAACCGTGTTTGATTTAGAGTTTCAAACACATCTATCTATATAGCAGAACAGAGTGAAACCTAAAATTTCAAAGTGTTACTGGAAAAGAACCCTTGAACCTAGAAGAGTGAAAATTGGGCAGCCAAGTGGGCTTAGTGAACTGATCATTACCACCAAGTATCATCAAGATTTGGTGAAAAAAATGTTTGCTGTGATTTCAGAAAACTAGAAGTTTTTTGGAAGCTGGGCAACCCCTTTCAAATGAAAGTGCTTTTCGCCAGTCTCTGCATGGGGTACTTCAAGAGGACACAAACCATAGAGATAGAACTTAGAACTACTTCATTTGATCAAGTTTCAAGTTTCAAGTTTCAAACCGTGTTTTATTTAGAGTTTCCAACACATCTATCTATATAGCAGAAAACAGAGTGAAACCTAAAAATTCAAAGTGTTACTGAAAAAGAACTCTTGAATTTAGAAGAGTGAAAATTGGGCAGCCAAGTAGGCTTAGTGAAGTGATCATTACCACCAAGTATCATCAAGATTTGGTGAAAAAATGTTTGCTGAGATTTCAGAAAACTAGAAGTTTTTTGGAAGCTTGGCAACCCCTTTCAAATGAAAGTGCTTTTCGCCAGTCTCTGCATGGGGTACTTCAAGAGGACACAAACCATAGAGATAGAACTTAGAACTACTTCATTTTGTCAAGTTTCAAAAAGCTAGCACAAACCGTGTTTGATTTAGAGTTTCAAACACATCTATCTATATAGCAAAAAAAAAAATTGAAACCTAAAAATTCAAAGTGTTACTGGAAACGAACGCTTGATCCTTGAAGAGTGAAAATTGGGCAGCCAAGTGGGATTAGTGAACTGATCATTACCACCAAGTATCATCAAGATTTGGTGAAAAAATGTTTGCTGAGATTTCAGCAAACTAGTAGTTTTTTGGAAGCTTGGCAACCCCTTTCAAACGAGTGTGTTTTTCGGCAGTCTCTGTATGGGGTACTTCAAGAGGAAACAAACCATAGAGATAGAACTTAGAACTACTTCATTTGGTCAAGTTTCAAGGAGCTAGCACAAACCGTGTTTGATTAAGAGTTTCAAACACATCTATCTATATAGCAGAAAACAGAGTGAAACCTAAAAATTCAAAGTGTTACTGGAAACGAACGCTTGAACCTAGAAGACTGAACGTTGGGCCGCCAAGTGGGCTTAGTGAAGTGATCATTACCACCAAGTATCATCAAGATTTGGTGAAAAAATGTTTGCTGAGATTTCAGAAAACTAGATGTTTTTTGGAAGCTTGGCAACCCCTTTCAAATGAAAGTGCTTTTCGCCATCTATGCATGGGTTCCTTCAAGAGGAAACAAACCGTAGAGATAGAACTTAGAACTAATTCATTTTGTCAAGTTTCAAAGAGGTAGCACAAACCATGTTTGATTTAGAGTTTCAAACACATCTATCTATATAGCAGAAAACAGAGTGAAACCTAATAATTCAAAGTGTTACTGGAAACGAACGCTTGAACCCAGAAGAGTGAAAATTGGGCAGCCGAGTGTGATTAGTGAACTGATCATTACCACCAAGTGTCATCAAGATTTGGTGAAAAAATGTTTGCTGAGATTTCAGCAAACTAGTAGTTTTTTGGAATCTTGGCAACCCCTTTCAAACGAAAGTGTTTTTTGCCAGTCTCTGCATGGGGTACTTCAAGAGGAAACAAACCATAGAGAGAGAACTTAGAACTACTTCATTTGGTCAATTTCAAGGAGCTAGCACAAACCGTGTTTGATTTAGAATTCCAAACACAGCTATCTATGTAGGAGAAAACAGAGTGATACCTAAAAATTCAAACTGTTACTGGAAACGAATGCTTTAACCTAGAAGAATAAAAATTGGGCATCCAAGTGGTATTAGTGAACTGATCATTACCACCAAGTGTCATCAAGATTTGGTGAAAAAATGTTTGCTGAGATTTCAGAAAACTAGTAGTTTTTTGGAAGCTTGGCAACCCCTTTCAAATGAAAGTGCTTTTCGCCATCTCTGCATGGGGTCCTTCAAGAGGAAACAAACCATAGAGATAGAACTTAGAACTACTTCATTTGGTCAAGTTTCAAGGAGCTAGCACAAACCGTGTTTGATTTAGAATTCCAAACACAGCTATCTAAGTAGGAGAAAACAGAGTGAAACCTAAAAATTCAAAGTGTTACTGGAAACGAACCCTTGAACCTAGAAGAGTGAAAATTGGGCAGCCAAGTGGGCTTAGTGAACTGATCATTACCACCAAGTATCATCAAGATTTGGTGAAAAAAATATTTGCTGTGATTTCAGAAAACTAGAAGTTTTTTTGGAAGCTTGGCAACCCCTTTCAAATGAAAGTGCTTTTCGCCAGTCTCTGCATGGGGTACTTCAAGAGGACACAAACCATAGAGATAGAACTTAGAACTACTTCATTTTGTCAAGTTTCAAAGAGCTAGCACAAACCGTGTTTGATTTAGAGTTTCAAACACATCTATCTATATAGCAGAAAAAAATTGAAACCTAAAAATTCAAAGTGTTACTGGAAACGAACGCTTGAACCTAGAAGAGTGAAAATTTTGCAGCCAAGTGGGATTAGTGAACTGATCATTACCACCAAGAATCATCAAGATTTGGTGAAAAAATGTTTGCTGAGATTTCAGCAAACTAGTAGTTTTTTGGAAGCTTGGCAACCCCTTTCAAACGAAAGGGTTTTTCGCCAGTCTCTGCATGGGGTACTTCAAGAGGAAACAAACCATAGAGATAGAACTTAGAACTACTTCATTTGGTCAAGTTTCAAGGAGCTAGCACAAACCGTGTTTGATTTAGAGTTTCAAACACATCTATCTATATAGCAGAAAACAGAGTGAAACCTAAAAATTCAAAGTGTTACTGGAAACGAACTCTTGAACCTAGTAGAGTGAAAATTGGGCAGCCAAGAAGGCTTAGTGAAGTGATCATTACCACCAAGTATCATCAAGATTTGGTGAAAAAATGTTTGCTGAGATTTCAGAAAACTAGTAGTTTTTTGGAAGCTTGGCAACCCCTTTCAAATGAAAGTGCTTTTCGCCATCTCTGCATGGGGTCCTTCAAGAGGAAACAAACCGTAGAGATAGAACTTAGAAGTACTTCATTTGGTCAAGTTTCAAGAAGCTAGCACAAACCGTGTTTGATTTAGAATTCCAAACACAGCTATCTATGTAGGAGAAAACAGATTGAAACCTAAAAATTCAAAGTGTTAGTGGACACGAACGCTTGAACCTAGAACAGTGAAAATTGGGCAGCCAAGTGGGCTTAGTGAACTGATCAATACCACCAAGTATCATCAAGATTTGGTGAAAAAATGTTTGCTGAGATTTCAGCAAACTAGTAGTTTTTTGGAAGCTTGGCAACCCCTTTCAAACGAAACTGTTTTTCGCCAGTCTCTGCATGGGGTACTTCAAGAGGAAACAAACCATAGAGAGAGAACTTATAACTATTTCATTTGGTCAAGTTTCAAGGAGCAAGCACAAACCGTGTTTGATTTAGAGTTTCAAACACATCTATCTATATAGCAGAAAACAGAGTGAAACCTAAAAATTCAAAGTGTTACTGGAAACGAACCCTTGAACCTAGAAGAGTGAAAATTGGGCAGCCAAGTGGGCTTAGTGAACTGATCATTACCACCAAGTATCATCAAGATTTGGTGAAATAAATGTTTGCTGTGATTTCAGAAAACTAGAAGTTTTTTGGAAGCTTGGCAACCCCTTTCAAATGAAAGTGCTTTTCGCCAGTCTCTGCATGGGGTACTTCAAGAGGACACAAACCATAGAGATAGAACTTAGAACTACTTCATTTGTCAAGTTTCAAAAAGCTAGCACAAACCGTGTTTGATTTAGAGTTTCAAACACATCTATCTATATAGCAAAAAAAAAAATTGAAACCTAAAAATTCAAAGTGTTACTGGAAACGAACGCTTGATCCTTGAAGAGTGAAAATTGGGCAGCCAAGTGGGATTAGTGAACTGATCATTACCACCAAGTATCATCAAGTTTTGGTGAAAAAATGTTTGCTGAGATTTCAGCAAACTAGTAGTTTTTTGGAAGCTTGGCAACCCCTTTCAAACGAGTGTGTTTTTCGGCAGTCTCTGTATGGGGTACTTCAAGAGGAAACAAACCATAGAGATAGAACTTAGAACTACTTCATTTGGTCAAGTTTCAAGGAGCTAGCACAAACCGTGTTTGATTAAGAGTTTCAAACACATCTATCTATATAGCAGAAAACAGAGTGAAACCTAAAAATTCAAAGTGTTACTGGAAACGAACGCTTGAACCTAGAAGACTGAACGTTGGGCCGCCAAGTGGGCTTAGTGAAGTGATCATTACCACCAAGTATCATCAAGATTTGGTGAAAAAATGTTTGCTGAGATTTCAGAAAACTAGATGTTTTTTGGAAGCTTGGCAACCCCTTTCAAATGAAAGTGCTTTTCGCCATCTATGCATGGGTTCCTTCAAGAGGAAACAAACCGTAGAGATAGAACTTAGAACTAATTCATTTTGTCAAGTTTCAAAGAGGTAGCACAAACCATGTTTGATTTAGAGTTTCAAACACATCTATCTATATAGCAGAAAACAGAGTGAAACCTAATAATTCAAAGTGTTACTGGAAACGAACGCTTGAACCCAGAAGAGTGAAAATTGGGCAGCCGAGTGTGATTAGTGAACTGATCATTACCACCAAGTGTCATCAAGATTTGGTGAAAAAATGTTTGCTGAGATTTCAGCAAACTAGTAGTTTTTTGGAATCTTGGCAACCCCTTTCAAACGAAAGTGTTTTTTGCCAGTCTCTGCATGGGGTACTTCAAGAGGAAACAAACCATAGAGAGAGAACTTAGAACTACTTCATTTGGTCAATTTAAAGGAGCTAGCACAAACCGTGTTTGATTTAGAATTCCAAACACAGCTATCTATGTAGGAGAAAACAGAGTGATACCTAAAAATTCAAACTGTTACTGGAAACGAATGCTTTAACCTAGAAGAATAAAAATTGGGCATCCAAGTGGTATTAGTGAACTGATCATTACCACCAAGTGTCATCAAGATTTGGTGAAAAAATGTTTGCTGAGATTTCAGCAAACTAGTAGTTTTTTGGAAGCTTGGCAACCCCTTTCAAATGAAAGTGCTTTTCGCCAGTCTCTGCATGGGGTACTTCAAGAGGACACAAACCATAGAGATAGAACTTAGAACTACTTCATTTGTCAAGTTTCAAAAAGCTAGCACAAACCGTGTTTGATTTAGAGTTTCAAACACATCTATCTATATAGCAAAAAAAAAAATTGAAACCTAAAAATTCAAAGTGTTACTGGAAACGAACGCTTGATCCTTGAAGAGTGAAAATTGGGCAGCCAAGTGGGATTAGTGAACTGATCATTACCACCAAGTATCATCAAGTTTTGGTGAAAAAATGTTTGCTGAGATTTCAGCAAACTAGTAGTTTTTTGGAAGCTTGGCAACCCCTTTCAAACGAGTGTGTTTTTCGGCAGTCTCTGTATGGGGTACTTCAAGAGGAAACAAACCATAGAGATAGAACTTAGAACTACTTCATTTGGTCAAGTTTCAAGGAGCTAGCACAAACCGTGTTTGATTAAGAGTTTCAAACACATCTATCTATATAGCAGAAAACAGAGTGAAACCTAAAAATTCAAAGTGTTACTGGAAACGAACGCTTGAACCTAGAAGACTGAACGTTGGGCCGCCAAGTGGGCTTAGTGAAGTGATCATTACCACCAAGTATCATCAAGATTTGGTGAAAAAATGTTTGCTGAGATTTCAGAAAACTAGATGTTTTTTGGAAGCTTGGCAACCCCTTTCAAATGAAAGTGCTTTTCGCCATCTATGCATGGGTTCCTTCAAGAGGAAACAAACCGTAGAGATAGAACTTAGAACTAATTCATTTTGTCAAGTTTCAAAGAGGTAGCACAAACCATGTTTGATTTAGAGTTTCAAACACATCTATCTATATAGCAGAAAACAGAGTGAAACCTAATAATTCAAAGTGTTACTGGAAACGAACGCTTGAACCCAGAAGAGTGAAAATTGGGCAGCCGAGTGTGATTAGTGAACTGATCATTACCACCAAGTGTCATCAAGATTTGGTGAAAAAATGTTTGCTGAGATTTCAGCAAACTAGTAGTTTTTTGGAATCTTGGCAACCCCTTTCAAACGAAAGTGTTTTTTGCCAGTCTCTGCATGGGGTACTTCAAGAGGAAACAAACCATAGAGAGAGAACTTAGAACTACTTCATTTGGTCAATTTAAAGGAGCTAGCACAAACCGTGTTTGATTTAGAATTCCAAACACAGCTATCTATGTAGGAGAAAACAGAGTGATACCTAAAAATTCAAACTGTTACTGGAAACGAATGCTTTAACCTAGAAGAATAAAAATTGGGCATCCAAGTGGTATTAGTGAACTGATCATTACCACCAAGTGTCATCAAGATTTGGTGAAAAAATGTTTGCTGAGATTTCAGCAAACTAGTAGTTTTTTGGAAGCTTGGCAACCCCTTTCAAACGAAAGTGTTTTTCGAGAGTCTCTGCATGGGGTACTTCAAGAGGAAACAAACCATAGAGATAGAACTTAGAACTACTTCATTTGGTCAAGTTTCAAGGAGCTAGCACAAACCGTGTTTTATTTAGAGTTTCAAACACATCTATCTATATAGCAGAAAACAGAGTGTAACCTAAATATTCAAAGTGTTAGTGGAAACGAACGCTTGAACTTAGAAGAGTGAAAATTGGGCAACCAAGTGGACTTAGTGAACTGATCAATACCACCAAGTATCATCAAGATTTGGTGAAAAAATGTTTGCTGAGATTTCAGCAAACTAGTAGTTTTTTGGAAGCTTGGCAACCCCTTTCAAACGAAAGTGTTTTTCGCCATTCTCTGCATGGGGTACTTCAAGAGGAAACAAACCATAGAGAGAGAACTTATAACTACTTCATTTGGTCAAGTTTCAAGGAGCAAACACAAACCGTGTTTGATTTAGAGTTTCAAACACATCTATCTAAATAGCGCAAAACAGAGTGAAACCTAAAAATTCAAAGTGTTACTGGAAACGAACCCTTGAACCTAGAAGAGTGAAAATTGGGCAGCCAAGTGGGCTTAGTGAACTGATCATTACCACCAAGTATCATCAAGATTTGGTGAAAAAAATATTTGCTGTGATTTCAGAAAACTAGAAGTTTTTTTGGAAGCTTGGCAACCCCTTTCAAATGAAAGTGCTTTTCGCCAGTCTCTACATGGGGTACTTCAAGAGGACACAAACCATAGATATAGAACTTAGAACTACTTCATTTTGTCAAGTTTCAAAGAGCTAGCACAAACCGTGTTTGAATTAGAGTTTCAAACACATCTATCTATATAGCAGAAAAAAATTGAAACCTAAAAATTCAAAGTGTTACTGGAAACGAACGCTTGAACCTAGAAGAGTGAAAATTGGGCAGCCAAGTGGGATTAGTGAACTGATCATTACCACCAAGAATCATCAAGATTTGGTGAAAAAATGTTTGCTGAGATTTCAGCAAACTAGTAGTTTTTTGGAAGCTAGCAACCCCTTTCAAACGAAAGGGTTTTTCGCCAGTCTCTGCATGGGGTACTTCAAGAGGAAACAAACCATAGAGATAGAACTTAGAACTACTTCATTTGGTCAAGTTTCAAGGAGCTAGCACAAACCGTGTTTGATTTAGAGTTTCAAACACATCTATCTATATAGCAGAAAACAGAGTGAAACCTAAAAATTCAAAGTGTTACTGGAAACGAACTCTTGAACCTAGTAGAGTAAAAATTGGGCAGCCAAGTGGGATTAGTGAACTGATCATTACCACCAAGTATCATCAAGATTTGGTGAAAAAATGTTTGCTGAGATTTCAGAAAAGTAGTAGTTTTTTGGAAGCTTGGCAACCACTTTCAAATGAAAGTGCTTTTCGCCATCTATGCATGGGTTCCTTCAGAAGGAAACAAACCGTAGAGATAGAACTTAGAACTAATTCATTTTGTCAAGTTTCAAAGAGCTAGCACAAACCATGTTTGATTTAGAGTTTCAAACACATCTATCTATATAGCAGAAAACAGAGTGAAACCTAAAAATTCAAAGTGTTACTGGAAACGAACGCTTGAACCTCGAAGAGTGAAATTTGGGCAGCCAAGTGTGATTAGTGAACTGATCATTACCACCAAGTATCATCAAGATTTGGTGAAAAAATGTTTGCTGAGATTTCAGCAAACTAGTAGTTTTTTGGAAGCTTGGCAACCCCTTTCAAACGAAAGTGTTTTTCGCCAGTCTCTGCATGGAGTACTTCAAGAGGAAACAAACCAGAAAGAGAACATAGAACTACATCATTTGGTCAAGTTTCAAGAAGCTAGCACAAACCGTGTTTGATTTAGAATTCCAAACACAGCTATCTATGTAGGAGAAAACAGAGTGATACCTAAAAATTCAAACTGTTACTGGAAACGAATGCTTTAACCTAGAAGAATAAAAATTGGGCAGCCAAGTGGGATTAGTGAACTGATCATTACCACCAAGTGTCATCAAGATTTGGTGAAAAAATGTTTGCTGAGATTTCAGCAAACTAGTAGTTTTTTGGAAGCTTGGCAACCCCTTTCAAACGAAAGTGTTTTTCGAGTGTCTCTGCATGGGGTACTTCAAGAGGAAACAAACCATAGAGATAGAACTTAGAACTACTTCATTTGGTCAAGTTTCAAGGAGCTAGCACAAACCTTGTTTGATTTAGAGTTTCAAACACATCTATCTATATAGCAGAAAACAGAGTGTAACCTAAAAATTCAAAGTGTTAGTGGAAATGAACGCTTGAACTTAGAAGAGTGAAAATTGGGCAGCCAAGTGGGCTTAGTGAACTGATCAATACCACCAAGTATCATCAAGATTTGGTGAAAAAATATTTGCTGAGATTTCAGCAAACTAGTAGTTTTTTGGAAGCTTGGCAACCCCTTTCAAACGAAACTGTTTTTCGAAATTCTCTGCATGGGGTACTTCAAGAGGAAACAAACCATAGAGAGAGAACTTATAACTACTTCATTTGGTCAAGTTTCAAGGAGCCAGCACAAACCGTTTTTGATTTAGAGTTTCAAACACATCTATCTATATAGCAGAAAACAGAGTGAAACCTAAAAATTCAAAGTGTTACTGGAAACGAACGCTTGAACTTAGAAGAGTGAAAATTGGGCAGCCAAGTGGGCTTAGTGAACTGATCATTACCACCAAGTATCATCAAGATTTGGTGAAAAAAATGTTTGCTGTGATTTCAGAAAACTCGAAGTTTTTTGGAAGCTTGGCAACCCCTTTCAAATGAAAGTGCTTTTCGCCAGTCTCTGCATTGGGTACTTCAAGAGGACACAAACCATAGAGATAGAACTTAGAACTACTTCATTTTGTCAAGTTTCAAGGAGCTAGCACAAACCGTGTTTGATTTAGAGTTTCAAACACATCTATCTTTATAGTAGAAAAAAAATTGAAACCTAAAAATTCAAAGTGTTCTTGGAAACGAACGCTTGAACCTAGAAGAGTGAAAATTGGGCAGCCAAGTGGGATTAGTGAACTGATCATTACCACCAAGAATCATCAAGATTTGGTGAAAAAATGTTTGCTGAGATTTCAGCAAACTAGTAGTTTTTTGGAAGCTTGGCCACCCCTTTCAAACGAAAGTGTTTTTCGCCAGTCTCTGCATGGGGTACTTCAAGAGGAAACAAACCATAGAGAGAGAACTTAGAACTACTTCATTTGGTCAAGTTTCAAGGAGCAAGCACAAACCGTGTTTGATTTAGAGTTTCAAACACATCTATCTATATAGCAGAAAACAGAGTGAAACCTAAAATTCAAAGTGTTACTGGAAACGAACGCTTGAACCTAGAAGAGTGAAAATTGGGCAGCCAAGTGGGCTTAGTGAACTGATCTTTACCACCAAGTATCATTAGGATTTGGTGAAAAAATGTTTGCTGAGATTTCAGAAAACTAGTAGTTTTCTGGAAGATTGGCAACCCCTTTCAAACGAAAGTGTTTTTCGCCAGTCTCTGCATGGGGTACTTCAACAGAAAACAAACCATATAGATAGAACTTAGAACTACTTCATTTGGTCAAGTTTCAAGGAGCAAGCACAAACCGTGTTTGATTTAGAGTTTCAAACACATCTATCTATATAGCAGAAAACAGAGTGAAACCTAAAAATTCAAAGTGTTACTGGAAACGAACGCTTGAACCTAGAAGTGTGAAAATTGGGCAGCCAAGTGTGATTAGTGAACTGATCATTACCACCAAGTATCATCAAGATTTGGTGAAAAAATGTTTGCTGAGATTTCAGAAAACTAGAAGTTTTTTGGAAGCTTGGCAAACCCTTTCAAATGAAAGTGCTTTTCGACAGTCTCTGCTTGGGGTACTTCAAGAGGAAACAAACCATAGAGATAGAACTTAGAACTACTTCATTTGGTCAAGTTTCAAGGAGCTAGCACAAACCGTGTTTGATTTAGAGTTTCAAACACAGCTATCTATGTAGGAGTAAACAGATTGAAACCTAAAAATTCAAAGTGTTACTGGAAACGAATGCTTTAACCTAGAAGAATAAAAATTGGGCAGCCAAGTAGGATCAGTGAACTGATCATTACCACCAAGTATCATCAAGATTTGGTGAAAAAATGTTTGCTGAGATTTCAGCAAACTAGTAGTTTTTTGGAAGCTTTGCAACCCCTTTCAAACGAAAGTGTTTTTCGCCAGTCTCTGCATATGGTACTTCAAGAGGAAACAAACCATAGAGATAGAACTTAGAACTACTTCATTTGGTCAAGTTTCAAGGAGCTAGCACAAACCGTGTTTGATTTAGAGTTTCAAACACATCTATCTATATAGCAAAAAACAGAGTGAAACCTAAAATTCAAAGTGTTACTGGAAACGAACGCTTGAACCTCGAAGAGTGAAATTTGGGCAGCCAAGTGTGATTAGTGAACTGATCATTACCACCAAGTATCATCAAGATTTGGTGAAAAAATGTTTGCTGAGATTTCAGCAAACTAGTAGTTTTTTGGAAGCTTGGCAACCCCTTTCAAACGAAAGTGTTTTTCGCCAGTCTCTGCATGGAGTACTTCAAGAGGAAACAAACCAGAGAGAGAACATAGAACTACATCATTTGGTCAAGTTTCAAGAAGCTAGCACAAACCGTGTTTGATTTAGAATTCCAAACACAGCTATCTATGTAGGAGAAAACAGAGTGATACCTAAAAATTCAAACTGTTACTGGAAACGAATGCTTTAACCTAGAAGAATAAAAATTGGGCAGCCAAGTGGGATTAGTTAACTGATCATTACCACCAAGTGTCATCAAGATTTGGTGAAAAAATGTTTGCTGAGATTTCAGCAAACTAGTAGTTTTTTGGAAGCTTGGCAACCCCTTTCAAACGAAAGTGTTTTTCGAGTGTCTCTGCATGGGGTACTTCAAGAAAAACAAACCATAGAGATAGAACTTAGAACTACTTCATTTGGTCAAGTTTCAAGGAGCTAGCACAAACCGTGTTTGATTTAGAGTTTCAAACACATCTATCTATATAGCAGAAAACAGAGTGTAACCTAAAAATTCAAAGTGTTAGTGGAAATGAACGCTTGAACTTAGAAGAGTGAAAATTGGGCAGCCAAGTGGGCTTAGTGAACTGATCAATACCACCAAGTATCATCAAGATTTGGTGAAAAAATATTTGCTGAGATTTCAGCAAACTAGTAGTTTTTTGGAAGCTTGGCAACCCCTTTCAAACGAAACTGTTTTTCGCCATTCTCTGCATGGGGTACTTCAAGAGGAAACAAACCATAGAGATAGAACTTATAACTACTTCATTTGGTCAAGTTTCAAGGAGCCAGCACAAACCGTTTTTGATTTAGAGTTTCAAACACATCTATCTATATAGCAGAAAACAGAGTGAAACCTAAAAATTCAAAGTGTTACTGGAAACGAACGCTTGAACTTAGAAGAGTGAAAATTGGGCAGCCAAGTGGGCTTAGTGAACTGATCATTACCACCAAGTATCATCAAGATTTGGTGAAAAAAATGTTTGCTGTGATTTCAGAAAACTCGAAGTTTTTTGGAAGCTTGGCAACCCCTTTCAAATGAAAGTGCTTTTCGCCAGTCTCTGCATTGGGTACTTCAAGAGGACACAAACCATAGAGATAGAACTTAGAACTACTTCATTTTGTCAAGTTTCAAGGAGCTAGCACAAACCGTGTTTGATTTAGAGTTTCAAACACATCTATCTTTATAGTAGAAAAAAAATTGAAACCTAAAAATTCAAAGTGTTCTTGGAAACGAACGCTTGAACCTAGAAGAGTGAAAATTGGGCAGCCAAGTGGGATTAGTGAACTGATCATTACCACCAAGTATCATCAAGATTTGGTGAAAAAATGTTTGCTGAGATTTCAGCAAACTAGTAGTTTTTTGGAAGCTTGGCCACCCCTTTCAAACGAAAGTGTTTTTCGCCAGTCTCTGCATGGGGTACTTCAAGAGGAAACAAACCATAGAGAGAGATCTTAGAACTACTTCATTTGGTGAAGTTTCAAGGAGCTAGCACAAACCGTGTTTGATTTAGAATTCCAAACACAGCTATCTATGTAGGAGAAAACAGAGTGAAACCTAAAAATTCAAACTGTTACTGGAAACGAATGCTTTAAACTAGAAGAATAAAAATTGGGCAGCCAAGTGGGATTAGTGAACTGATCATTACCACCAAGTATCATCAAGATTTGGTGAAAAAAATGTTTGCTGAGATTTCTGCAAACTAGTAGTTTTTTGGAAGCTTGGCAACCCCTTTCAAACGAAAGTGTTTTTCCCCAGTCCCTTCATGGGGTACTTCAAGAGGAAACAAACCATAGAGATAGAACTTAGAACTACTTCATTTGGTCAAGTTTCAAGGAGCTACCACAAACCGTGTTTGATTTAGAGTTTCAAACACATCTATCTATATAGCAGAAAACAGAGTGAAACCTAAAAATTCAAAGTGTTAGTGGAAACGAACGCGAGAACCTAGAAGAGTGAAAATTGGGCAGTCAAGTGGTTTTAGTGAACTGATCAATACCACCAAGTATCATCAAGATTTGGTGAAAAAATGTTTGCTGAGATTTCAGCAAACTAGTAGTTTTTTGGAAGCTTGTCAACCCCTTTCAAACCAAACTGTTTTTCGCCAGTCTCTGCATGGGGTACTTCAAGAGGAAACAAACCATAGAGATAGAACTTAGAACTACTTCATTTGGTCAAGTTTCTAGGAGCTAGCACAAACCGTGTTTGATTTAGAGTTTCAAACACATCTATCTATATAGCAGAAAACAGAGTGAAACCTAAAAATTCAAAGTGTTACTGGAAACGAACGCTTGAACCTAGAAGAGTGAACATTGGGCAGCCAAGTGGGCTTAGTGAACTGATCATTACCACCAAGTATCATCAAGATTTGGTGAAATAAATGTTTGCTGTGATTTCAGAAAACTAGAATGTTTTTGGAAGCTTGGCAACCCCTTTCAAATAAAAGTGCTTTTCGACAGTCTCTGCATGGGGTACTTCAAGAGGACACAAACCATAGAGATAGAACTTAGAACTACTTCATTTTGTCAAGTTTCAAGGAGCTAGCACAAACCGTGTTTGATTTAGAGTTTCAAACACATCTATCTACATAGCAGAAAAAAAATTGAAAACTAAAAATTCAAAGTGTTAGTGGAAACGAACGCTTGAACCTAGAAGAGTAAAAATTGGGCAGCCAAGTGGGATTAGTTAACTGATCATTACCACCAAGTATCATCAAGATTTGGTGAAAAAATGTTTGCTGAGATTTCAGCAAACTAGTAGTTTTTTGGAAGCTTGGCAACCCCTTTCAAACGAAAGGGTTTTTCACCAGTCTCTGCATGGGGTACTTCAAGAGGAAACAAACCATAGAGATAGAACTTAAAACTGCTTTATTTGGTCAAGTTTCAAGGAGCTAGCACAAACCGTGTTTGATTTAGAGTTTCAAACACATCTATCTATATAGCAGAAAACAGAGTGAAACCTAAAAATTCAAAGTGTTACTGGACACAAACGCTTGAACCTAGAAGAGTGAAAATTGGGCAGCCAAGTGGGCTTAGTGAACTGATCATTACCACCAAGTATCATCAAGATTTGGTGAAAAAATGTTTGCTGAGATTTCAGCACACTAGTAGTTTTCTGGAAGCTTGGCAACCCCTTTCAAACGAAAGGGTTTTTCGCCAGTCTCTGCATGGGGCACTTCAAGAGAAACAAACCATATAGATAGAACTTAGAACTACTTCATTTGGTCAAGTTTCAAGGAGCAAGCACAAACCGTGTTCTATTTAGAGTTTCAAACACATCTATCTATATAGCAGAAAACAGAGTGAAAATTAAAAATTCAAAGTGTTACTTTAAACGAACGCTTAATCCTAGAAGAGTGAAAATTGGGCAGCCAAGTGGGCTTAGTGAACTGATCATTACCCATAGTATCATCAAGATTTGGTGAAAAAATGTTTGCTGAGATTTCAGAAAACTAGAAGTTTTTTGGAAGCTTGGCAACCCCTTTCAAATGAAAGTGCTTTTCACCAGTCTCTGCATTGGGTACTTCCAGAGGAAACAAACCATAGAGATAGAACTCAGAACTACTTCATTTGGTCAAGTTTCAAAGAGCTAGCACAAACCGTGTTTGATTTAGAGTTTCAAACACATCTATCTATATAGCAGAAAACAGAGTGAAACCTAAAAATTCAAAGTGTTACTGGAAACGAACGGTTGAACCTAGAAGAGTGAAAATTGGGCAGCCAAGTGGGCTTAGTGAAGTGATCATTACCACCAAGTATCATCAAAATTTGGTGAAAAAATGTTTGCTGAGATTTCAGCAAACTAGTAGTTTTTTGGAAGCTTGGCAACCCCTTTCAAACGAAAGTGTTTTTCGCCAGTCTCTGCATGGGGTACTTCAAGAGGAAACAAACCATAGAGAGAGAACTTAGAACTACTTCATTTGGTCAAGTTTCAAGGAGCTAGCACAAACCGTGTTTGATTTAGAGTTTCAAACACATCTATCTATATAGCAGAAAACAGAGTGAAACCTAAAATTCAAAGTGTTACTGGAAACGAACGCTTGAACCTAGAAGAGTGAAAATTGGGCAGCCAAGTGGGCTTAGTGAACTGATCTTTACCCACCAAGTATCATCAGGATTTGGTGAAAAAATGTTTGCTGAGATTTCAGAAAACTAGTAGTTTTCTGGAAGCTTGGCAACCCCTTTCAAACGAAAGTGTTTTTCGCCAGTCTCTGCATGGGGTACTTCAAGAGAAAACAAACCATATAGATAGAACTTAGAACTACTTCATTTGGTCAAGTTTCAAGGAGCAAGCACAAACCGTGTTTGATTTAGAGTTTCAAACACATCTATCTATATAGCAGAAAACAGAGTGAAACCTAAAAATTCAAAGTGTTACTGGAAACGAACGCTTGAACCTAGAAGTGTGAAAATTGGGCAGCCAAGTGTGATTAGTGAACTGATCATTACCACCAAGTATCATCAAGATTTGGTGAAAAAATGTTTGCTGAGATTTCAGAAAACTAGAAGTTTTTTGGAAGCTTGGCAAACCCTTTCAAATGAAAGTGCTTTTCGACAGTCTCTGCATTGGGTACTTCAAGAGGAAACAAACCATAGAGATAGAACTCAGAACTACTTCATTTGGTCAGGTTTCAAGGAGCTAGCACAAACCGTGTTTGATTTAGAGTTTCAAACACAGCTTATCTATTAGGAGTAAACAGATTGAAACCTAAAAATTCAAAGTGTTACTGGAAACGAATGCTTTAACCTAGAAGAATAAAAATTGGGCAGCCAAGTAGGATCAGTGAACTGATCATTACCACCAAGTATCATCAAGATTTGGTGAAAAAATGTTTGCTGAGATTTCAGCAAACTAGTAGTTTTTTGGAAGCTTGGCAAACCCTTTCAAACGAAAGTGTTTTTCGCCAGTCTCTGCATGGGGTACTTCAAGAGGAAACAAACCATAGAGATAGAACTTAGAACTACTTCATTTGGTCAAGTTTCAAGGAGCTAGCACAAACCGTGTTTGATTTAGAGTTTTAACACATCTATCTATATAGCAAAAAACAGAGTGAAACCTAAAAATTCAAAGTGTTACTGGAAACGAACGGTTGAACCTAGAACAGTGAAAATTGGGCAGCCAAGTGGGCTTAGTGAAGTGATCATTACCACGAAGTATCATCAAGATTTGGTGAAAAAATGTTTGCTAAGATTTCAGAAAACTTGTAGTTTTTTGGAAGCTTGGCAACCCCTTTCAAATGAAAGTGCTTTTCGCCGGTCTCTGCATAGGGTCCTTTAAGAGGAAACAAACCGTAGATATAGAACTTAGAACTACTTCATTTTGTCAAGTTTCAAGGAGCTAGCACAAACCGTGTTTGATTTAGAATTCCAAACACAGGTATCTATGTAGGAGAAAACAGAGTGAAACCTAAAAATTCAAACTGTTACTGGAAACGAATGCTTTAACCTAGAAGAATAAAAATTGGGCAGGCAAGTGGGATTAGTGAACTGATCATTACCCCCAAGTCTCATCAAGATATGTTGAAAAAATGTTTGCTGAGATTTCAGCAAACTAGTAGTTTTTTGGAAGCTTGGCAACCCCTTTCAAACGAAAGTGTTTTTCGCCAGTCTCTGCATGGGGTACTTCAAGAGGAAACAAACCATAGAGATAGAACTTAGAACTTCTTCATTTGGTCAAGTTTCAAGGAGCAATCACAAACCGTGTTTGAATTAGAGTTTCAAACACATCTATGTATATAGCAGAAAACAGAGTGAAACCTAAAATTCAAAGTGTTACTGGAAACGAACGCTTGAACCTAGAAGAGTGAAAATTGGGCAGCCAAGTGGGCTTAGTGAAGTGATCATTACCACCAAGTATCATCAAAATTTGGTGAAAAAATGTTTGCTGAGATTTCAGCAAACTAGTAGTTTTTTCTAAGCTTGGCAACCCCTTTCAAACGAAAGTGTTTTTCGCCAGTCTCTGCATGGGGTACTTCAAGAGGAAACAAACCGTAAGAGAGAACTTAGAACTAATTTATTTGGTCAAGTTTCAAGGAGCTAGCACAAACCGTGTTTGATTTAGAATTCCAAACACAGCTATCTATGTAGGAAAAAACAGAGTGAAACCTAAAAATTCAAACTGTTACTGGAAACGAATGCTTTAACCTAGAAGAATAAAAATTGGGCAGCCAAGTGGGATTAGTGAACTGATCATTACCACCAACTGTCATCAAGATTTGGTGAAAAAAAGGTTGCTGAGATTTCAGCAAACTAATAGTTTTTTGGAAGCTTGGCAACCCCTTTCAAACGAAACTGTTTTTCACCAGTCTCTGCATGGGGTACTTCAAGAGGAAACAAACCATAGAGATAGAACTTAGAAATACTTCATTTGGTCAAGTTTCAAGGAGCTAGCACAAACCGTGTTTGATTTAGAGTTTCAAACACATCTATCTATATAGCAGAAAACAGAGTGAAACCTAAAAATTCAAAGTGTTACTGGAAACGAACGCTTGAACCTAGAAGAGTGAAAATTGGGCAGCCAAGTGGGCTTAGTGAACTGATCATTACCACCAAGTATCATCAAGATTTGGTGAAAAAATGTTTGCTGAGATTTCAGAAAACTAGAAGTTTTTTGGAAGCTTGGCAACCCCTTTCAAACGAAAGTGTTTTTCGCCAGTCTCTGCATGGGGTACTTCAAGACGAAACAAACTATAGAGGGAGAACTTAGAACTACTTTATTTTGTCAAGTTTCAAGGAGCTAGCACAAACCGTGTTTGATTTAGAATTCCAAACACAGCTATCTATGTAGGAAAAAACAGAGTGAAACCTAAAAATTCAAACTGTTACTGGAAACGAATGCTTTAACCTAGAAGAATAAAAATTGGGCAGCCAAGTGGGATTAGTGAACTGATCATTACCACCAACTGTCATCAAGATTTGGTGAAAAAAAGGTTGCTGAGATTTCAGCAAACTAATAGTTTTTTGGAAGCTTGGCAACCCCTTTCAAACGAAACTGTTTTTCAAAAGTCTCTGCATGGGGTACTTCAAGAGGAAACAAACCATAGAGATAGAACTTAGAAATACTTCATTTGGTCAAGTTTCAAGGAGCTAGCACAAACCGTGTTTGATTTAGAGTTTCAAACACATCTATCTATATAGCAGAAAACAGAGTGAAACCTAAAAATTCAAAGTGTTACTGGAAACGAACGCTTGAACCTAGAAGAGTGAAAATTGGGCAGCCAAGTGGGCTTAGTGAACTGATCATTACCACCAAGTATCATCAAGATTTGGTGAAAAAATGTTTGCTGAGATTTCAGAAAACTAGAAGTTTTTTGGAAGCTTGGCAACCCCTTTCAAACGAAAGTGTTTTTCGCCAGTCTCTGCATGGGGTACTTCAAGACGAAACAAACTATAGAGGGAGAACTTAGAACTACTTTATTTTGTCAAGTTTCAAGGAGCTAGCACAAACCGTGTTTGATTTAGAATTCCAAACACAACTATCTATGTAGGAGAAAACAGAGTGAAACCTAAAAATTCAAACTGTTACTGGAAACAAATGCTTTAACCTAGAAGAATAAAAATTGGGCAGCCAAGTGGGATCAGTGCACTGATCATTACCACCAAGTATCATCAAGATTTGGTGAAAAAATGTTTGCTGAGATTTCAGCCAACTAGTAGTTTTTTGGAAGCTTGGCAACCCCTTTCAAACGAAAGTGTTTTTCGCCAGTCTCTGCATGGGGTACTTCAAGAGGAAACAAACCATAGAGATAGAACTTAGAACTACTTCATTTGGTCAAGTTTCAAGGAGCTAGCACAAACCGTGTTTGATTTAGAATTCCAAACACAGGTATCTACGTAGGAGAAAACAGAGTGAAACCTAAAAATTCAAACTGTTATTGGAAACGAATGGTTTAACCTAGAAGAGTGAAAATTGGGCAGCCAAGTGGGCTTAGTGAAGTGATCATTACCACCAAGTATCATCAAGTTTTGGTGAAAAAATGTTTGCTGAGATTTCAGAAAACTTGTAGTTTTTTGGAAGCTTGGCAACCCCTTTCAAATGAAAGTGCTTTTCGCCGGTCTCTGCATGGGGTCCTTCAAGAGGAAACAAACCGTAGATATAGAACTTAGAACTACTTCATTTTGTCAAGTTTCAAGGAGCTAGCACAAACCGTGTTTGATTTAGAATTCCAAACACAGGTATCTATGTAGGAGAAAACAGAGTGAAACCTAAAAATTCAAACTGTTATTGGAAACGAATGCTTTAACCTAGAAGAATAAAAATTGGGCAGCCAAGTGGGATCTGTGAACTGATCATTACCACGAAGTATCATCAAGATTTGGTGAAAAAATGTTTGCTGAGATTTCAGAAAACTAGAAGTTTTTTGGAAGCTTGGCAACCCCTTTTAAATGAAAGAGCTTTTCGCCAGTCTCTGCATGGGGTACTTCAAGAGGAAAAAAAACATAGAGATAGAACTTAGAACTACTTCATTTTGTCAAGTTTCAAGGAGCTAGCACAAACCGCGTTTGATTTAGAGTTTCAAACATATCTATCTATATAGCAGAAAAAAAATTGAAACCTAAAAATTCAAAGTGTTACTGGAAACGAACGCTTGAACCTAGAAGAGTGAAAATTGGGCAGCCATGTGGGCTTAGTGAACTGATCATTACCCAAAAGTATCATCAAGATTTGGTGAAAAAATGTTTGCTGAGATTTCAGCAAACTAGTATTTTTTTGGATGCTTGGAAACCCCTTTCAAACGAAAGTGTTTTTCGCCAGTCTCTGCATGGGGTACTTCAAGAGGAAACAAACAATAGAGATAGAACTTAGAACTACTTCATTTGGTCAAGTTTCAAGGAGCTAGCACAAACCGTGTTTGATTTAGAATTCCAAACACAGGTATCTATGTAGGAGAAAACAGAGTGAAACCTAAAAATTCAAACTGTTATTGGAAATGAATGCTTTAACCTAGAAGAATAAAAATTGGGCAGCCAAGTGGGATTAGAGAACTGATCATTACCACCAAGTCTCATCAAGATATGTTGAAAAAATGTTTGCTGAGATTTCAGCAAACTAGTAGTTTTTTGGAAGCTTGGCAACCCCTTTCAAACGAAAGTGTTTTTCGCCAGTCTCTGCATGGGGCACTTCATGAGGAAACAAACCATAGATATAGAACTTAGAACTACTTCATTTGGTCAAGTTTCAAGGAGCAAGCACAAACCGTGTTTGATTTAGAGTTTCAAACACATCTATCTATATAGCAGAAAACAGAGTGAAACCTAAAAATTCAAAGTGTTACTTTAAACGAACGCTTGAACCTAGAAGAGTGAAAATTGGGCAGCCAAGTGGGCTTAGTGAACTGATCATTACCACCAAGTATCATCAAGATTTGGTGAAAAAATGTTTGCTGAGATTTCAGAAAACTAGAAGTTTTTTGGAAGCTTGGCAACCCCTTTCAAATGAAAGTGCTTTTCACCAGTCTCTGCATTGGGTACTTCCAGAGGAAACAAACCATAGAGATAGAACTTAGAACTACTTCATTTGGTCAAGTTTCAAGGAGCTAGCACAAACCGTGTTTGATTTAGAGTTTCAAACACAGCTATGTATGTATGAGTAAACAGAGAGAAAACTAAAAATTTAAAGGGTTACTGGAAACGAATGCTTTAACCTAGAAGAATAAAAATTGGGCAGCCAAGTGGGATCTGTGAACTGATCATTACCACGAAGTATCATCAAGATTTGGTGAAAAAATGTTTGCTGAGATTTCAGAAAACTAGAAGTTTTTTGGAAGCTTGGCAACCCCTTTCAAATGAAAGAGCTTTTCGCCAGTCTCTGCATGGGGTACTTCAAGAGGAAAAAAAACATAGAGATAGAACTTAGAACTACTTCATTTTGTCAAGTTTCAAGAAGCTAGCACAAACCGCGTTTGATTTAGAGTTTCAAACATATCTATCTATATAGCAGAAAAAAAATTGAAACCAAAAAATTCAAAGTGTTACTGGAAACGAACGCTTGAACCTAGAAGAGTGAAAATTGGGCAGCCAAGTGGGCTTAGTGAACTGATCATTACCCCCAAGTATCATCAAGATTTGGTGAAAAAATGTTTGCTGAGATTTCAGCAAACTAGTATTTTTTTGGATGCTTGGAAACCCCTTTCAAACGAAAGTGTTTTTCGCCAGTCTCTGCATGGGGTACTTCAAGAGGAAACAAACAATAGAGATAGAACTTAGAACTACTTCATTTGGTCAAGTTTCAAGGAGCTAGCACAAACCGTGTTTGATTTAGAATTCCAAACACAGGTATCTATGTAGGAGAAAACAGAGTGATACCTAAAAATTCAAACTGTTACTGGAAACGAATGCTTTAACCTAGAAGAATAAAAATTGGGCATCCAAGTGGTATTAGTGAACTGATCATTACCACCAAGTGTCATCAAGATTTGGTGAAAAAATGTTTGCTGAGATTTCAGCAAACTAGTAGTTTTTTGGAAGCTTGGCAACCCCTTTCAAACGAAAGTGTTTTTCGAGAGTCTCTGCATGGGGTACTTCAAGAGGAAACAAACCATAGAGATAGAACTTAGAACTACTTCATTTGGTCAAGTTTCAAGGAGCTAGCACAAACCGTGTTTTATTTAGAGTTTCAAACACATCTATCTATATAGCAGAAAACAGAGTGTAACCTAAATATTCAAAGTGTTAGTGGAAACGAACGCTTGAACTTAGAAGAGTGAAAATTGGGCAACCAAGTGGACTTAGTGAACTGATCAATACCACCAAGTATCATCAAGATTTGGTGAAAAAATGTTTGCTGAGATTTCAGCAAACTAGTAGTTTTTTGGAAGCTTGGCAACCCCTTTCAAACGAAAGTGTTTTTCGCCATTCTCTGCATGGGGTACTTCAAGAGGAAACAAACCATAGAGAGAGAACTTATAACTACTTCATTTGGTCAAGTTTCAAGGAGCAAACACAAACCGTGTTTGATTTAGAGTTTCAAACACATCTATCTAAATAGCGCAAAACAGAGTGAAACCTAAAAATTCAAAGTGTTACTGGAAACGAACCCTTGAACCTAGAAGAGTGAAAATTGGGCAGCCAAGTGGGCTTAGTGAACTGATCATTACCACCAAGTATCATCAAGATTTGGTGAAAAAAATATTTGCTGTGATTTCAGAAAACTAGAAGTTTTTTTGGAAGCTTGGCAACCCCTTTCAAATGAAAGTGCTTTTCGCCAGTCTCTACATGGGGTACTTCAAGAGGACACAAACCATAGATATAGAACTTAGAACTACTTCATTTTGTCAAGTTTCAAAGAGCTAGCACAAACCGTGTTTGAATTAGAGTTTCAAACACATCTATCTATATAGCAGAAAAAAATTGAAACCTAAAAATTCAAAGTGTTACTGGAAACGAACGCTTGAACCTAGAAGAGTGAAAATTGGGCAGCCAAGTGGGATTAGTGAACTGATCATTACCACCAAGAATCATCAAGATTTGGTGAAAAAATGTTTGCTGAGATTTCAGCAAACTAGTAGTTTTTTGGAAGCTAGCAACCCCTTTCAAACGAAAGGGTTTTTCGCCAGTCTCTGCATGGGGTACTTCAAGAGGAAACAAACCATAGAGATAGAACTTAGAACTACTTCATTTGGTCAAGTTTCAAGGAGCTAGCACAAACCGTGTTTGATTTAGAGTTTCAAACACATCTATCTATATAGCAGAAAACAGAGTGAAACCTAAAAATTCAAAGTGTTACTGGAAACGAACTCTTGAACCTAGTAGAGTAAAAATTGGGCAGCCAAGTGGGATTAGTGAACTGATCATTACCACCAAGTATCATCAAGATTTGGTGAAAAAATGTTTGCTGAGATTTCAGAAAAGTAGTAGTTTTTTGGAAGCTTGGCAACCACTTTCAAATGAAAGTGCTTTTCGCCATCTATGCATGGGTTCCTTCAGAAGGAAACAAACCGTAGAGATAGAACTTAGAACTAATTCATTTTGTCAAGTTTCAAAGAGCTAGCACAAACCATGTTTGATTTAGAGTTTCAAACACATCTATCTATATAGCAGAAAACAGAGTGAAACCTAAAAATTCAAAGTGTTACTGGAAACGAACGCTTGAACCTCGAAGAGTGAAATTTGGGCAGCCAAGTGTGATTAGTGAACTGATCATTACCACCAAGTATCATCAAGATTTGGTGAAAAAATGTTTGCTGAGATTTCAGCAAACTAGTAGTTTTTTGGAAGCTTGGCAACCCCTTTCAAACGAAAGTGTTTTTCGCCAGTCTCTGCATGGAGTACTTCAAGAGGAAACAAACCAGAAAGAGAACATAGAACTACATCATTTGGTCAAGTTTCAAGAAGCTAGCACAAACCGTGTTTGATTTAGAATTCCAAACACAGCTATCTATGTAGGAGAAAACAGAGTGATACCTAAAAATTCAAACTGTTACTGGAAACGAATGCTTTAACCTAGAAGAATAAAAATTGGGCAGCCAAGTGGGATTAGTGAACTGATCATTACCACCAAGTGTCATCAAGATTTGGTGAAAAAATGTTTGCTGAGATTTCAGCAAACTAGTAGTTTTTTGGAAGCTTGGCAACCCCTTTCAAACGAAAGTGTTTTTCGAGTGTCTCTGCATGGGGTACTTCAAGAGGAAACAAACCATAGAGATAGAACTTAGAACTACTTCATTTGGTCAAGTTTCAAGGAGCTAGCACAAACCTTGTTTGATTTAGAGTTTCAAACACATCTATCTATATAGCAGAAAACAGAGTGTAACCTAAAAATTCAAAGTGTTAGTGGAAATGAACGCTTGAACTTAGAAGAGTGAAAATTGGGCAGCCAAGTGGGCTTAGTGAACTGATCAATACCACCAAGTATCATCAAGATTTGGTGAAAAAATATTTGCTGAGATTTCAGCAAACTAGTAGTTTTTTGGAAGCTTGGCAACCCCTTTCAAACGAAACTGTTTTTCGAAATTCTCTGCATGGGGTACTTCAAGAGGAAACAAACCATAGAGAGAGAACTTATAACTACTTCATTTGGTCAAGTTTCAAGGAGCCAGCACAAACCGTTTTTGATTTAGAGTTTCAAACACATCTATCTATATAGCAGAAAACAGAGTGAAACCTAAAAATTCAAAGTGTTACTGGAAACGAACGCTTGAACTTAGAAGAGTGAAAATTGGGCAGCCAAGTGGGCTTAGTGAACTGATCATTACCACCAAGTATCATCAAGATTTGGTGAAAAAAATGTTTGCTGTGATTTCAGAAAACTCGAAGTTTTTTGGAAGCTTGGCAACCCCTTTCAAATGAAAGTGCTTTTCGCCAGTCTCTGCATTG
>NW_027511452.1:0-24927 GCF_048772815.1 Callospermophilus lateralis
AGCACAAACCGTGTTTGATTTAGAGTTTCAAACACATCTATCTATATAGCAGAAAACAGAGTGAAACCTAAAAATTCAAAGTGTTACTGGAAACGAACGCTTGAACCTAGAAGAGTGAAAATTGGGCAGCCAAGTGGGCTTAGTGAACTGATCATTACCACCAAGTATCATCAAGATTTGGTGAAAAAATGTTTGCTGAGATTTCAGCAAACTAGTAGTTTTTTGGAAGCTTGGCAACCCCTTTCAAACGAAAGTGTTCTTTGCCAGTCTCTGCATGGGGTACTTCAAGAGGAAACAAACCATAGAGATAGAACTTAGAACTACTTCATTTTGTCAAGTTTCACGGAGCTAGCACAAACCGTGTTTGATTTAGAGTTTCAAACACATCTATCTATATAGCAGAAAACAGAGTGAAATCTGAAAATTCAAACTGTTACTGGAAACGAACGATTGAACCTAGAAGAGTGAAAGTTGGGCAGCCAAGTGGGACTAGTGAACTGATCATTACCACCAAGTATCATCAAGATTTGGTGAAAAAATGTTTGCTGAGATTTCAGCAAACTAGTAGTTTTTTGGAAGCTTGGCAACCCCTTTCAAACGAAAGTGTTCTTCGCCAGTCTCTGCATGGGGTACTTCAAGAGGAAACAAACCATAGAGATAGAACTTAGAACTACTTCATTTTGTCAAGTTTCACGGAGCTAGCACAAACCGTGTTTGATTTAGAGTTTCAAACACATCTATCTATATACAGGAAACAGAGTGAAACCTAAAAATTCAAACTGTTACTGGAAACGAACGCTTGAACCTAGAAGATTGAAAGTTGGGCAGCCAAGTGGGATTAGTGAACTGATCATTACCACCAAGTATCATCAAGATTTGGTGAAAAAATGTTTGCTGAGATTTCAGCAAACTAGTAGTTTTTTGGAAGCTTGGCAACTTCTTTAAAACGAAAGTGTTTTTCGCCAGTCTCTGCATGGGGTACTTCAAGAGGAAACAAACCATAGAGATAGAACTTAGAACTACTTCATTTGGTCAAGTTTCAAGCAGCTAGCACAAACCGTGTTTGATTTAGAGTTTCAAACACATCTATCTATATAGCAGAAAACAGAGTGAAACCTAAAAATTCAAAGTGTTACTGGAAACGAACGCTTGAACCTAGAAGAGTGAAAATTGGGCAGCCAAGTGGGCTTAGTGAACTGATCATTACCACCAAGTATCATCAAGATTTGGTGAAAAGATGGTTGCTGAGATTTCAGCAAACTAGTAGTTTTTTGGAAGCTTGGCAACCCCTTTCAAACGAAAGTGTTCTTTGCCAGTCTCTGCATGGGGTACTTCAAGAGGAAACAAACCATAGAGATAGAACTTAGAACTACTTCATTTTGTCAAGTTTCACGGAGCTAGCACAAACCGTGTTTGATTTAGAGTTTCAAACACAACTATCTATATAGCAGAAAACAGAGTGAAACCTAAAAATTCAAACTGTTACTGGAAACGAACGCTTGAACCTAGAAGATTGAAAGTTGGGCAGCCAAGTGGGATTAGTGAACTGATCATTACCACCAAGTATCATCAAGATTTGGTGAAAAAATGTTTGCTGAGATTTCAGCAAACTAGTAGTTTTTTGGAAGCTTGGCAACCCCTTTAAAACGAAAGTGTTTTTCGCCAGTCTCTGCATGGGGTATTTCAGGAGGAAACAAACTATAGAGATAGAACTTAGAACTACTTCATTTGGTCAAGTTTCAAGGAGCTAGCACAAACCGTGTTTGATTTAGAGTTTCAAACACATCTATCTATATAGCAGAAAACAGAGTGAAACCTAAAAATTCAAAGTGTTACTGGAAACGAACGCTTGAACCTAGAAGAGTGAAAATTGGGCAGCCAAGTGGGCTTAGTGAACTGATCATTACCACCAAGTATCATCAAGATTTGGTGAAAAAATGGTTGCTGAGATTTCAGCAAACTAGTAGTTTTTTGGAAGCTTGGCAACCCCTTTCAAACGAAAGTGTTCTTTGCCAGTCTCTGCATGGGGTACTTCAAGAGGAAACAAACCATAGAGATAGAACTTAGAACTACTTCATTTTGTCAAGTTTCACGGAGCTAGCACAAACCGTGTTTGATTTAGAGTTTCAAACACATCTATCTATATAGCAGAAAACAGAGTGAAATCTGAAAACTCAAACAGTTACTGGAAACGAACGCTTGAACCTAGAAGATTGAAAGTTGGGCAGCCAAGTGGGATTAGTGAACTGATCATTACCACCAAGTATCATCAAGATTTGGTGAAAAAATGTCTGCTGAGATTTCAGCAAACTAGTAGTTTTTTGGAAGCTTGGCAAACCCTTTAAAACGAAAGTGTTTTTCGCCAGTCTCTGCATGGGGTACTTCAGGAGGAAACAAACCATAGAGATAGAACTTAGAACTACTTCATTTGGTCAAGTTTCAAGGAGCTAGCACAAACCGTGTTTGATTTAGAGTTTCAAACACATCTATCTATATCAGAAAACAGAGTGAAACCTAAAAATTCAAAGTGTTACTGGAAACGAACGCTTGAACCTAGAAGAGTGAAAATTGGGCAGCCAAGTGGGCTTAGTGAACTGATCATTACCACCACGTATCATCAAGATTTGGTGAAAAAATGGTTGCTGAGATTTCAGCAAACTAGTAGTTTTTTGGAAGCTTGGCAACCCCTTTCAAACGAAAGTGTTCTTTGCCAGTCTCTGCATGGGGTACTTCAAGAGGAAACAAACCATAGAGATAGAACTTAGAACTACTTCATTTTTTCAAGTTTCACGGAGCTAGCACAAACCGTGTTTGATTTAGAGTTTCAAACACATCTATCTATATAGAAGAAAACAGAGTGAAACCTAAAAATTCAAAGTGTTACTGGAAACGAACGCTTGAACCTAGAAGATTGAAAGTTGGGCAGCCAAGTGGGATTAGTGAACTGATCATTACCACCAAGTATCATCAAGATTTGGTGAAAAAATGTTTGCTGAGATTTCAGCAAACTAGTAGTTTTTTGGAAGCTTGGCAACCCCTATAAAACGAAAGTGTTTTTCGCCAGTCTCTGCATGGGGTACTTCAGGAGGAAACAAACCATAGAGATAGAACTTAGAACTACTTCATTTGGTCAAGTTTCAAGGAGCTAGCACAAACCGTGTTTGATTTAGAGTTTCAAACACATCTATCTATATAGCAGAAAACAGAGTGAAACCTAAAAATTCAAAGTGTTACTGGAAACGAACGCTTGAACCTAGAAGAGTGAAAATTGGGAAGCCAAGTGGGCTTAGTGAACTGATCATTACCACCAAGTATAATCAAGATTTGGTGAAAAAATGTTTGCTGAGATTTCAGCAAACTAGTAGTTTTTTGGAAGCTTGGCAACCCCTTTCAAACGAAAGTGTTCTTCGCCAGTCTCTGCATGGGGTACTTCAAGAGGAAACAAACCATAGAGATAGAACTTAGAACTACTTCATTTTGTCAAGTTTCACGGAGCTAGCACAAACCGTGTTTGATTTAGAGTTTCAAACACATCTATCTATATAGCAGAAAACAGAGTGAAACCTAAAAATTCAAACTGTTACTAGAAACGAACGCTTGAACCTAGAAGAGTGAAAGTTGGGCAGCCAAGTGGGATTAGTGAACTGATCATTACCACCAAGTATCATCAAGATTTGGTGAAAAAATGTTTGCTGAGATTTCAGCAAACTAGTAGTTTTTTGGAAGCATGGCAACCCCTTTCAAACGAAAGTGTTTTTCGCCAGTTTCGGCATGGGGTACTTCAAGAGGAAACAAACCATAGAGATAGAACTTAGAACTACTTCATTTTGTCAAGTTTCAAGGAGCTAGCACAAACCGTGTTTGATTTATAGTTTCAAACACATCTATCTATATAGCAGAAAACAGAGTGAAACCTAAAAATTCAAAGTGTTACTGGAAACGAACGCTTGAACCTAGAAGAGTGAAAATTGGGCAGCCAAGTGGGCTTAGTGAACTGATCATTACCACCAAGTATCATCAAGATTTGGTGAAAAAATGGTTGCTGAGATTTCAGCAAACTAGTAGTTTTTTGGAAGCTTGGCAACCCCTTTCAAACGAAAGTGTTCTTTGCCAGTCTCTGCATGGGGTACTTCAAGAGGAAACAAACCATAGAGATAGAACTTAGAACTACTTCATTTTGTCAAGTTTCACGGAGCTAGCACAAACCGTGTTTGATTTAGAGTTTCAAACACATCTATCTATATAGCAGAAAACAGAGTGAAATCTGAAAATTCAAACAGTTACTGGAAACGAACGCTTGAACCTAGAAGAGTGAAAGTTGGGCAGCCAAGTGGGACTAGTGAACTGATCATTACCACCAAGTATCATCAAGATTTGGTGAAAAAATGTTTGCTGAGATTTCAGCAAACTAGTAGTTTTTTGGAAGCTTGGCAACCCCTTTCAAACGAAAGTGTTCTTCGCCAGTCTCTGCATGGGGTACTTCAAGAGGAAACAAACCATAGAGATAGAACTTAGAACTACTTCATTTTGTCAAGTTTCACGGAGCTAGCACAAACCGTGTTTGATTTAGAGTTTCAAACACATCTATCTATATAGCAGAAAACAGAGTGAAACCTAAAAATTCAAACTGTTACTGGAAACGAACGCTTGAACCTAGAAGATTGAAAGTTGGGCAGCCAAGTGGGATTAGTGAACTGATCATTACCACCAAGTATCATCAAGATTTGGTGAAAAAATGGTTGCTGAGATTTCAGCAAACTAGTAGTTTTTTGGAAGCTTGGCAACCCCTTTCAAACGAAAGTGTTCTTTGCCAGTCTCTGCATGGGGTACTTCAAGAGGAAACAAACCATAGAGATAGAACTTAGAACTACTTCATTTTTTCAAGTTTCACGGAGCTAGCACAAACCGTGTTTGATTTAGAGTTTCAAACACATCTATCTATATAGAAGAAAACAGAGTGAAACCTAAAAATTCAAAGTGTTACTGGAAACGAACGCTTGAACCTAGAAGATTGAAAGTTTTGCAGCCAAGTGGGATTAGTGAACTGATCATTACCACCAAGTATCATCAAGATTTGGTGAAAAAATGTTTGCTGAGATTTCAGCAAACTAGTAGTTTTTTGGAAGCTTGGCAACCATTATAAAACGAAAGTGTTTTTCGCCAGTCTCTGCATGGGGTACTTCAGGAGGAAACAAACCATAGAGATAGAACTTAGAACTACTTCATTGGTCAAGTTTCAAGGAGCTAGCACAAACCGTGTTTGATTTATAGTTTCAAACACATCTATCTATATAGCAGAAAACAGAGTGAAACCTAAAAATTCAAAGTGTTACTGGAAACGAACGCTTGAACCTAGAAGAGTGAAAATTGGGAAGCCAAGTGGGCTTAGTGAACTGATCATTACCACCAAGTATAATCAAGATTTGGTGAAAAAATGTTTGCTGAGATTTCAGCAAACTAGTAGTTTTTTGGAAGCTTGGCAACCCCTTTCAAACGAAAGTGTTCTTCGCCAGTCTCTGCATGGGGTACTTCAAGAGGAAACAAACCATAGAGATAGAACTTAGAACTACTTCATTTTGTCAAGTTTCACGGAGCTAGCACAAACCGTGTTTGATTTAGAGTTTCAAACACATCTATCTATATAGCAGAAAACAGAGTGAAACCTAAAAATTCAAACTGTTACTAGAAACGAACGCTTGAACCTAGAAGAGTGAAAGTTGGGCAGCCAAGTGGGATTAGTGAACTGATCATTACCACCAAGTATCATCAAGATTTGGTGAAAAAATGTTTGCTGAGATTTCAGCAAACTAGTAGTTTTTTGGAAGCATGGCAACCCCTTTCAAACGAAAGTGTTTTTCGCCAGTTTCGGCATGGGGTACTTCAAGAGGAAACAAACCATAGAGATAGAACTTAGAACTACTTCATTTTGTCAAGTTTCACGGAGCTAGCACAAACCGTGTTTGATTTATAGTTTCAAACACATCTATCTATATAGCAGAAAACAGAGTGAAACCTAAAAATTCAAAGTGTTACTGGAAACGAACGCTTGAACCTAGAAGAGTGAAAGTTGGGCAGCCAAGTGGGCTTAGTGAACTGATCATTACCACCAAGTATCATCAAGATTTGGTGAAAAAATGGTTGCTGAGATTTCAGCAAACTAGTAGTTTTTTGGAAGCTTGGCAACCCCTTTCATACGAAAGTGTTCTTTGCCAGTCTCTGCATGGGGTACTTCAAGAGGAAACAAACCATAGAGATAGAACTTAGAACTACTTCATTTTGTCAAGTTTCACGGAGCTAGCACAAACCGTGTTTGATTTAGAGTTTCAAACACATCTATCTATATAGCAGAAAACAGAGTGAAACCTAAAAATTCAAACTGTTACTGGAAACGAACCCTTGAACCTAGAAGAGTGAAAGTTGGGCAGCCAAGTGGGATTAGTGAACTGATCATTACCACCAAGTATCATCAAGATTTGGTGAAAAAATGGTTGCTGAGATTTCAGCAAACTAGTAGTTTTTTGGAAGCTTGGCAACCCCTTTCAAACGAAAGTGTTCTTCGCCCGTCTCTGCATGGGGTACTTCAAGAGGAAACAAACCATAGAGATAGAACTTAGAACTACTTCATTTTGTCAAGTTTCACGGAGCTAGCACAAACCGTGTTTGATTTAGAGTTTCAAACACATCTATCTATATAGCAGAAAACAGAGTGAAACCTAAAAATTCAAACTGTTACTGGAAACGAACGCTTGAACCTAGAAGAGTGAAAGTTGGGCAGCCAAGTGGGATTAGTGAACTGATCATTACCACCAAGTATCATCAAGATTTGGTGAAAAAATGTTTGCTGAGATTTCAGCAAACTAGTAGTTTTTTGGAAGCTTGGCAACCCCTTTAAAACGAAAGTGTTTTTCGCCAGTCTCTGCATGGGGTACTTCAAGAGGAAACAAACCATAGAGATAGAACTTAGAACTACTTCATTTGGTCAAGTTTCAAGGAGCTAGCACAAACCGTGTTTGATTTAGAGTTTCAAACACATCTATCTATATAGCAGAAAACAGAGTGAAACCTAAAAATTCAAAGTGTTACTGGAAACGAACGCTTGAACCTAGAAGAGTGAAAATTGGGCAGCCAAGTGGGCTTAATGAACTGATCATTACCACCAAGTATCATCAAGATTTGGTGAAAAAATGGTTGCTGAGATTTCAGCAAACTAGTACTTTTTTGGAAGCTTGTCAACCCCTTTCAAACGAAAGTGTTCTTCGCCAGTCTCTGCATGGGGTACTTCAAGAGGAAACAAACCATAGAGATAGAACTTAGAACTACTTCATTTTGTCAAGTTTCACGGAGCTAGCACAAACCGTGTTTGATTTAGAGTTTCAAACACATCTATCTATATAGCAGAAAACAGAGTGAAACCTAAAAATTCAAACTGTTACTGGAAACGAACGCTTGAACCTAGAAGAGTGAAAGTTGGGCAGCCAAGTGGGTTTAGTGAACTGATCATTACCACCAAGTATCATCAAGATTTGGTGAAAAAATGTTTGCTGAGATTTCAGCAAACTCGTAGTTTTTTGGAAGCTTGGCAACCCCTTTAAAACGAAAGTGTTTTTCGCCAGTCTCTGCATGGGGTACTTCAAGAGGAAACAAACCATAGAGATAGAACTTAGAACTACTTCATTTTGTCAAGTTTCAAGGAGCTAGCACAAACCGTGTTTGATTTAGAGTTTCAAACACATCTATCTATATAGCAGAAAACAGAGTGAAACCTAAAAATTCAAAGTGTTACTGGAAACGAACGCTTCAACCTAGAAGAGTGAAAATTGGGCAGCCAAGTGGGCTTAGTGAACTGATCATTACCACCAAGTATCATCAAGATTTGGTGAAGAAATGTTTGCTGAGATTTCAGCAAACGAGAAGTTTTTTGGAAGCTTGGCAACCCCTTTCAAATGAAAGTGTTCTTCGCCAGTCTGTGCATGGGGTACTTCAAGAGGAAACAAACCATAGAGATAGAACTTAGAACTACTTCATTTTGTCAAGTTTCACCGAGCTAGCACAAACCGTGTTTGATTTAGAGTTTCAAACACATCTATCTATATAGCAGAAAACAGAGTGAAACCTAAAAATTCAAACTGTTACTGGAAACGAACGCTTGAACCTAGAAGAGTGAAAGTTGGGCAGCCAAGTGGGATTAGTGAACTGATCATTACCACCAAGTATCATCAAGATTTGGGGAAAAAATGTTTGCTGAGATTTCAGCAAACTAGTAGTTTTTTGGAAGCTTGGCAACCCCTTTCAAACGAAAGTGTTCTTCGCCCGTCTCTGCATGGGGTACTTCAAGAGGAAACAAACCATAGAGATAGAACTTAGAACTACTTCATTTTGTCAAGTTTCACGGAGCTAGCACAAACCGTGTTTGATTTAGAGTTTCAAACACATCTATCTATATAGCAGAAAACAGAGTGAAACCTAAAAATTCAAACTGTTACTGGAAACGAACGCTTGAAACTAGAAGATTGAAAGTTGGGCAGCCAAGTGGGATTAGTGAACTGATCATTACCACCAAGTATCATCAAGATTTGGTGAAAAAATGTTTGCTGAGATTTCAGCAAACTAGTAGTTTTTTGGAAGCTTGGCAACCCCTTTAAAACGAAAGTGTTTTTCGCCAGTCTCTGCATGGGGTACTTCAAGAGGAAACAAACCATGGTGATAGAACTTAGAACTACTTCATTTTGTCAAGTTTCACGGAGCTAGCACAAACCGTGTTTGATTTAGAGTTTCAAACACATCTATCTATATAGCAGAAAACAGAATGAAACCTAAAAATTCAAAGTGTTACTGGAAACGAACGCTTGAACCTAGAAGAGTGAAAATTGGGCAGCCAAGTGGGCTTAGTGAACTGATCATTACCACCAAGTATCATCAAGATTTGGTGAAAAAATGTTTGCTGAGATTTCAGCAAACTAGTAGTTTTTTGGAAGCTTGGCAACCCCTTTCAAACGAAAGTGTTCTTTGCCAGTCTCTGCATGGGGTACTTCAAGAGGAAACAAAAAATAGAGATAGAACTTAGAACTACTTCATTTTGTCAAGTTTCAAGGAGCTAGCAGAAACCGTGTTTGATTTAGAGTTTCAAACACATCTATCTATATAGCAGAAAACAGAGTGAAACCTAAAAATTCAAAGTGTTACTGGAAACGAACGCTTGAACCTAGAAGAGTGAAAGTTGGGCAGCCAAGTGGGATTAGTGAACTGATCATTACCACCAAGTATCATCAAGATTTGGTGAAAAAATGTTTGCTGAGATTTCAGCAAACGAGTAGTTTTTTGGAAGCTTGGCAACCCCTTTCAAACGAAAGAGTTCTTTGCCAGTCTCTGCATGGGGTACTTCAAGAGGAAACAAACCATAGAGATAGAACTTAGAACTACTTCATTTTGTCAAGTTTCACGGAGCTAGCACAAACCGTGTTTGATTTAGAGTTTCAAACACATCTATCTATATAGCAGAAAACAGAGTGAAACCTAAAAATTCAAACTGTTACTGGAAACGAACGCTTGAACCTAGAAGAGTGAAAGTTGGGCAGCCAAGTGGGATTAGTGAACTGATCATTACCACCAAGTATCATCAAGATTTGGTGAAAAAATGTTTGCTGAGATTTCAGCAAACTAGTAGTTTTTTGGAAGCTTGGCAACCCCTTTAAAACGAAAGTGTTTTTCGCCAGTCTCTGCATGGGGTACTTCAAGAGGAAACAAACCATGGTGATAGAACTTAGAACTACTTCATTTGGTCAAGTTTCAAGGAGCTAGCACAAACCGTGTTTGATTTAGAGTTTCAAACACATCTATCTATATAGCAGAAAACAGAGTGAAACCTAAAAATTCAAAGTGTTACTGGAAACGAACGCTTGAACCTAGAAGAGTGAAAATGGTGCAGCCAAGTGGGCTTAGTGAACTGATCATTACCACCAAGTATCATCAAGATTTGGTGAAAAAATGTTTGCTGAGATTTCAGCAAACGAGTAGTTTTTTGGAAGCTTGGCAACCCCTTTCAAACGGAAGTGTTTTTCGCCAGTCTCTGCATGGGGTACTTCAAGAGGAAACAAACCATAGAGATAGAACTTAGAAATACTTCATTTGGTCAAGTTTCAAGGAGCTAGCACAAACCGTGTTTGATTTAGAGTTTCAACACATCTATCTATATAGCAGAAAACAGAGTGAAACCTAAAAATTCAAAGTGTTACTGGAAACGAACGCTTGAACCTAGAAGAGTGAAAATTGGGCAGCCAAGTGGGCTTAGTGAACTGATCATTACCACCAAGTATCATCAAGATTTGGTGAAAAAATGTTTGCTGAGATTTCAGCAAACTAGTAGTTTTTTGGAAGCTTGGCCACCCCTTTCAAACGAAAGTGTTCTTCGCCAGTCTCTGCATGGGGTACTTCAAGAGGAAACAAACCATAGACATAGGACTTAGAACTACTTCATTTTGTCAAGTTTCACGGAGCTAGCACAAACAGTGTTTGATTTAGAATTTCAAACACATCTATCTATATAGCAGAAAACAGTGAAACCTAAAAATTCAAACTGTTACTGGAAACGAACGCTTGAACCTAGAAGAGTGAAAGTTGGGCAGCCAAGTGGGATTAGTGAACTGATCATTACCACCAAGTATCATCAAGATTTGGTGAAAAAATGTTTGCTGAGATTTCAGCAAACTAGTAGTTTTTTGGAAGCTTGGCAACCCCTTTAAAACGAAAGTGTTTTTCGCCAGTCTCTGCATGGGGTACTTCAAGAGGAAACAAACCATAGAGATAGAACTTAGAACTACTTCATTTGGTCAAGTTTCAAGGAGCTAGCACAAACCGTGTTTGATTTAGAGTTTCAAACACATCTATCTATATAGCAGAAAACAGAGTGAAACCTAAAAATTCAAAGTGTTACTGGAAACGAACGCTTGAACCTAGAAGAGTGAAAATTGGGCAGCCAAGTGGGCTTAATGAACTGATCATTACCACCAAGTATCATCAAGATTTGGTGAAAAAATGGTTGCTGAGATTTCAGCAAACTAGTACTTTTTTGGAAGCTTGGCAACCCCTTTCAAACGAAAGTGTTCTTCGCCAGTCTCTGCATGGGGTACTTCAAGAGGAAACAAACCATAGAGATAGAACTTAGAACTACTTCATTTTGTCAAGTTTCACGGAGCTAGCACAAACCGTGTTTGATTTAGAGTTTCAAACACATCTATCTATATAGCAGAAAACAGAGTGAAACCTAAAAATTCAAACTGTTACTGGAAACGAACGCTTGAACCTAGAAGAGTGAAAGTTGGGCAGCCAAGTGGGTTTAGTGAACTGATCATTACCACCAAGTATCATCAAGATTTGGTGAAAAAATGTTTGCTGAGATTTCAGCAAACTAGTAGTTTTTTGGAAGCTTGGCAACCCCTTTAAAACGAAAGTGTTTTTCGCCAGTCTCTGCATGGGGTACTTCAAGAGGAAACAAACCATAGAGATAGAACTTAGAACTACTTCATTTTGTCAAGTTTCAAGGAGCTAGCACAAACCGTGTTTGATTTAGAGTTTCAAACACATCTATCTATATAGCAGAAAACAGAGTGAAACCTAAAAATTCAAAGTGTTACTGGAAACGAACGCTTCAACCTAGAAGAGTGAAAATTGGGCAGCCAAGTGGGCTTAGTGAACTGATCATTACCACCAAGTATCATCAAGATTTGGTGAAGAAATGTTTGCTGAGATTTCAGCAAACGAGAAGTTTTTTGGAAGCTTGGCAACCCCTTTCAAATGAAAGTGTTCTTCGCCAGTCTGTGCATGGGGTACTTCAAGAGGAAACAAACCATAGAGATAGAACTTAGAACTACTTCATTTTGTCAAGTTTCACCGAGCTAGCACAAACCGTGTTTGATTTAGAGTTTCAAACACATCTATCTATATAGCAGAAAACAGAGTGAAACCTAAAAATTCAAACTGTTACTGGAAACGAACGCTTGAACCTAGAAGAGTGAAAGTTGGGCAGCCAAGTGGGATTAGTGAACTGATCAGTACCACCAAGTATCATCAAGATTTGGGGAAAAAATGTTTGCTGAGATTTCAGCAAAC
The DNA here is from genome assembly GCF_048772815.1 of Callospermophilus lateralis. Lineage (NCBI taxonomy): Eukaryota > Metazoa > Chordata > Mammalia > Rodentia > Sciuridae > Callospermophilus > Callospermophilus lateralis. Next base: position 12,106 of record NW_027511452.1, read on the forward strand.
TAGTAGTTTTTTGGAAGCTTGGCAACCCCTTTCAAACGAAAGTGTTCTTCGCCTGTCTCTGCATGGGGTACTTCAAGAGGAAACAAACCATAGAGATAGAACTTAGAACTACTTCATTTTGTCAAGTTTCACGGAGCTAGCACAAACCGTGTTTGATTTAGAGTTTCAAACACATCTATCTATATAGCAGAATAACAGAGTGAAACCTAAAAATTCAAACTGTTACTGGAAACGAACGCTTGAAACTAGAAGATTGAAAGTTGGGCAGCCAAGTGGGATTAGTGAACTGATCATTACCACCAAGTATCATCAAGATTTGGTGAAAAAATGTTTGCTGAGATTTCAGCAAACTAGTAGTTTTTTGGAAGCTTGGCAACCCCTTTAAAACGAAAGTGTTTTTCGCCAGTCTCTGCATGGGGTACTTCAAGAGGAAACAAACCATGGTGATAGAACTTAGAACTACTTCATTTGGTCAAGTTTCAAGGAGCTAGCACAAACCGTGTTTGATTTAGAGTTTCAAACACATCTATCTATATAGCAGGAAAACAGAATGAAACCTAAAAATTCAAAGTGTTACTGGAAACGAACGCTTGAACCTAGAAAGAGTGAAAATTGGGCAGCCAAGTGGGCTTAGTGAACTGATCATTACCACCAAGTATCATCAAGATTTGGTGAAAAAATGTTTGCTGAGATTTCAGCAAACTAGTAGTTTTTTGGAAGCTTGGCCACCCCTTTCAAACGATAGTGTTCTTCGCCAGTCTCTGCATGGGGTACTTCAAGAGGAAACAAACCATAGACATAGGACTTAGAACTACTTCATTTTGTCAAGTTTCACGGAGCTAGCACAAACAGTGTTTGATTTAGAATTTCAAAACACATCTATCTATATAGCAGAAAACAGTGAAACCTAAAAATTCAAACTGTTACTGGAAACGAACGCTTGAACCTAGAAGAGTGAAAGTTGGGCAGCCAAGTGGGATTAGTGAACTGATCATTACCACCAAGTATCATCAAAGATTTGGTGAAAAAAATGTTTGCTGAGATTTCAGCAAACTAGTAGTTTTTTGGAAGCTTGGCAACCCCTTTAAAACGAAAGTGTTTTTCGCCAGTCTCTGCATGGGGTACTTCAAGAGGAAACAAACCATAGAGATAGAACTTAGAACTACTTCATTTGGTCAAGTTTCAAGGAGCTAGCACAAACCGTGTTTGATTTAGAGTTTCAAACACATCTATCTATATAGCAGAAACAGAGTGAAACCTAAAAATTCAAAGTGTTACTGGAAACGAACGCTTGAACCTAGAAGAGTGAAAATTGGGCAGCCAAGTGGGCTTAATGAACTGATCATTACCACCAAGTATCATCAAGATTTGGTGAAAAAATGGTTGCTGAGATTTCAGCAAACTAGTACTTTTTTGGAAGCTTGGCAACCCCTTTCAAACGAAAGTGTTCTTCGCCAGTCTCTGCATGGGGTACTTCAAGAGGAAACAAACCATAGAGATAGAACTTAGAACTACTTCATTTTGTCAAGTTTTCACGGAGCTAGCACAAACCGTGTTTGATTTAGAGTTTCAAACACATCTATCTATATAGCAGAAAACAGAGTGAAACCTAAAATTCAAACTGTTACTGGAAACGAACGCTTGAACCTAGAAGAGTGAAAGTTGGGCAGCCAAGTGGGTTTAGTGAACTGATCATTACCACCAAGTATCATCAAGATTTGGTGAAAAAATGTTTGCTGAGATTTCAGCAAACTAGTAGTTTTTTGGAAGCTTGGCAACCCCTTTAAAACGAAAGTGTTTTTCGCCAGTCTCTGCATGGGGTACTTCAAGAGGAAACAAACCATAGAGATAGAACTTAGAACTACTTCATTTTGTCAAGTTTCAAGGAGCTAGCACAAACCGTGTTTGATTTAGAGTTTCAAACACATCTATCTATATAGCAGAAAACAGAGTGAAACCTAAAAATTCAAAGTGTTACTGGAAACGAACGCTTCAACCTAGAAGAGTGAAAATTGGGCAGCCAAGTGGGCTTAGTGAACTGATCATTACCACCAAGTATCATCAAGATTTGGTGAAGAAATGTTTGCTGAGATTTCAGCAAACTAGTAGTTTTTTGGAAGCTTGGCAACCCCTTTAAAACGAAAGTGTTTTTCGCCAGTCTCTGCATGGGGTACTTCAAGAGGAAACAAACCATAGAGATAGAACTTAGAACTACTTCATTTGGTCAAGTTTCAGGGGGGTAGCACAAACCGTGTTTGATTTAGAGTTTCAAACACATCTATCTATATAGCAGAAAACAGAGTGAAACCTAAAAATTCAAAGTGTTACTGGAAACGAACGCTTGAACCTAGAAGAGTGAAAATTGGGCAGCCAAGTGGGCTTAGTGAACTGATCATTACCACCAAGTATCATCAAGATTTGGTGAAAAAATGTTTGCTGAGATTTCAGCAAACGAGTAGTTTTTTGGAAGCTTGGCAACCCCTTTCAAATGAAAGTGTTCTTCGCCAGTCTCTGCATGGGGTACTTCAAGAGGAAACAAACCATAGAGATAGAACTTAGAACTACTTCATTTTGTCAAGTTTCACGGAGCTAGCACAAACCGTGTTTGATTTAGAGTTTCAAACACATCTATCTATATAGCAGAAAACAGAGTGAAACCTAAAAATTCAAACTGTTACTGGAAACGAACGCTTGAACCTAGAAGAGTGAAAGTTGGGCAGCCAAGTGGGATTAGTGAACTGATCATTACCACCAAGTATCATCAAGATTTGGTGAAAAAATGTTTGCTGAGATTTCAGCAAACTAGTAGTTTTTTGGAAGCTTGGTAACCCCTTTCAAACGAAAGTGTTCTTCGCCAGTCTCTGCATGGGGTACTTCAAGAGGAAAAAAACCATAGAGATAGAACTAACAACTACTTCATTTTGTCAATTTTCAAGGAGCTAGCACAAACCGTGTTTGATTTAGAGTTTCAAAGACATCTATCTATATAGCAGAAAACACAGTGAAACCTAAAATTTCAAAGTGTTACTGGAAACGAACGCTTGAACCTAGAAGAAGTAAAAATTGGGCAGCCAAGTGGGCTTAGTGAACTGATCATTACCACCAAGTATCATCAAGTTTTGGTGAAAAAATGTTTGCTGAGATTTCAGCAAACTAGTAGTTTTTTTGGAAGCTTGGCAACCCCTTTCAAACGGAAGTGTTTTTCGCCAGTCTCTGCATGGGGTACTTCAAGAGGAAACAAACCATAGAGATAGAACTTAGAAATACTTCATTTGGTCAAGTTTCAAGGAGCTAGCACAAACCGTGTTTGATTTAGAGTTTCAACACATCTATCTATATAGCAGAAAACAGAGTGAAACCTAAAAATTCTAAGTGTTACTGGAAACGAACGCTTGAACCTAGAAGAGTGAAAATTGGGCAGCCAAGTGGGCTTAGTGAACTGATCATTACCACCAAGTATCATCAAGATTTGGTGAAAAAAATGTTTGCTGAGATTTCAGCAAACTAGTAGTTTTTGGAAGCTTGGCCACCCCTTTCAAACGAAAGTGTTCTTCGCCAGTCTCTGCATGGGGTACTTCAAGAGGAAACAAACCATAGACATAGGACTTAGAACTACTTCATTTTGTCAAGTTTCACGGAGCTAGCACAAACCGTGTTTGATTTAGAATTTCAAACACATCTATCTATATAGCAGAAAACAGTGAAACCTAAAAATTCAAACTGTTACTGGAAACGAACGCTTGAACCTAGAAGAGTGAAAGTTGGGCAGCCAAGTGGGATTAGTGAACTGATCATTACCACCAAGTATCATCAAGGTTCGGTGAAAAAATGTTTGCTGAGATTTCAGCAAACTAGTAGTTTTTGGAAGCATGGCAACCCCTTTAAAACGAAAGTGGTTTTTGCAAGTCTCTGCATGGGGTACTTCAAGAGGAAAAACAAACCATAGAGATAGAACTTAGAACTACTTCCTTTGGTCAAGTTTCAAGGAGCTAGCACAAACCGTGTTTGATTTAGAATTCCAAACACAGCTATCTATGTTGGAGAAAACAGAGTGAAACCTAAAAATTCAAACAGTCACTGGAAACGAAAGCTTCAACCTATAAGAATAAAATTTGGGCAGCCAAGTGGGATTAGTGCACTGATCATTACCACCAAGTATCATCAAGATTTGGTGAAAAAATGTTTGCTGAGATTTCAGCAAACTAGTAGTTTTTTTGGAAGCATGGCAACCCCTTTAAAACGAAAGTGTTTTTTCACCAGTTTCTGCATGGGGTTACTTCAAGAGGAAAACAAACCATAGAGATAGAACTTAGAACTACTTCATTTTGTCAAGTTTCAAGGAGCTAGCACAAACCGTGTTTGATTTAGAGTTTCAAACACATCTATCTATATAGCAGAAAACAGAGTGAACCTAAAAATTCAAAGTGTTACTGGAAACGAACGCTTGAACCTAGAAGAGTGAAAATTGGGCAGCCAAGTGGGCTTAGTGAACTGATCATTACCACCAAGTATCATCAAGATTTGGTGAAAAAATGTTGCTGAGATTTCAGCAAACGAGTAGTTTTTTGGAAGCTTGGCAACCGCTTTCAAATGAAAGTGTTCTTCGCCAGTCTGTGCATGGGGTACTTCAAGAGGAAACAAACCATAAAGATAGAACTTAGAACTACTTCATTTTGTCAAGTTTCACGGAGCTAGCACAAACCGTGTTTGATTTAGAGTTTCAAAACACATCTATCTATATAGCAGAAAACAGAGTGAAACCTAAAAATTCAAACTGTTACTGGAAACGAACGCTTGAACCTAGAAGATTGAAAGTTGGGCAGCCAAGTGGGATTCGTGAACTGATCATTACCACCAAGTATCATCAAGATTTGGTGAAAAAATGTTTGCTGAGATTTCAGCAAACTAGTAGTTTTTTGGAAGCTTGGCAACCCTTTCAAAACGAAAGTGTTCTTTGCCAGTCTCTGCATGGGGTACTTCAAGAGGAAACAAACCATAGAGATAGAACTTAGAACTACTTCATTTTGTCAAGTTTCACGGAGCTAGCACAAACCGTGTTTGATTTTAGAGTTTCAAACACATCTATCTATATAGCAGAAAACAGAGTGAAACCTAAAAATTCAAACTGTTACTGGAAACGAACGCTTGAACCTAGAAGAGTGAAAGTTGGGCAGCCAAGTGGGATTAGTGAACTGATCATTACCACCAAGTATCATCAAGATTTGGTGAAAAAATGTTTGCTGAGATTTCAGCAAAACTAGTAGTTTTTTGGAAGCTTGGCAACCCCTTTAAAACGAAAGTGTTTTTCGCCAGTCTCTGCATGGGGTACTTCAAGAGGAAACAAACCATAGAGATAGAACTTACAACTACTTCATTTGGTCAAGTTTCAAGGAGCTACCACAGACCGTGTTTGATTTAGAATTTCAAACACATCTATCTATATAGCAGAAAACAGAGTGAAACCTAAAAATTCAAAGTGTTACTGGAAACGAACGCTTGAACCTAGAAGAGTGAAAATTGGGCAGCCAAGTGGGCTTACTGAACTGATCATTACCACCAAGTATCATCAAGATTTGGTGAAAAAATGGTTGCTGAGATTTCAGCAAACTAGTAGTTTTTTGGAAGCTTGGCAACCCCTTTCAAACGAAAGTGTTCTTTGCCAGTCTCTGCATGGGGTACTTCAACAGGAAACAAACCATAGAGATAGAACTTAGAACTACTTCATTTTGTCAAGTTTCACGGAGCTAGCACAAAAACCGTGTTTGATTTAGAGGTTTCAAACACAATCTATCTATGAAACCTAAAAATTCAAACTGTTACTGGAAACGAACGCTTGAACCTAGAAGAGTGAAAGTTGGGCAGCCAAGTGGGTTTAGTGAACTGATCATTACCACCAAGTATCATCAAGATTTGGTGAAAAAATGTTTGCTGAGATTTCAGCAAACTAGTAGTTTTTTGGAAGCTTGGCAACCCCTTTAAAACGAAAGTGTTTTTCGCCAGTCTCTGCATGGGGTACTTCAAGAGGAAACAAACCATAGAGATAGAACTTAGAACTACTTCATTTTGTCAAGTTTCAAGGAGCTAGCACAAACCGTGTTTGATTTAGAGTTTCAAACACATCTATCTATATAGCAGAAAACAGAGTGAAACCTAAAAATTCAAAGTGTTACTGGAAACGAACGCTTCAACCTAGAAGAGTGAAAATTGGGCAGCCAAGTGGGCTTAGTGAACTGATCATTACCACCAAGTATCATCAAGATTTGGTGAAGAAATGTTTGCTGAGATTTCAGCAAACGAGTAGTTTTTTGGAAGCTTGGCAACCCCTTTCAAATGAAAGTGTTCTTCGCCAGTCTGTGCATGGGGTACTTCAAGAGGAAACAAACCATAGAGATAGAACTTAGAACTACTTCATTTTGTCAAGTTTCACCGAGCTAGCACAAACCGTGTTTGATTTAGAGTTTCAAACACATCTATCTATATAGCAGAAAACAGAGTGAAACCTAAAAATTCAAACTGTTACTGGAAACGAACGCTTGAACCTAGAAGAGTGAAAGTTGGGCAGCCAAGTGGGATTAGTGAACTGATCAGTACCACCAAGTATCATCAAGATTTGGGGAAAAAATGTTTGCTGAGATTTCAGCAAACTAGTAGTTTTTTGGAAGCTTGGCAACCCCTTTCAAACGAAAGTGTTCTTCGCCCGTCTCTGCATGGGGTACTTCAAGAGGAAACAAACCATAGAGATAGAACTTAGAACTACTTCATTTTGTCAAGTTTCACGGAGCTAGCACAAACCGTGTTTGATTTAGAGTTTCAAACACATCTATCTATATAGCAGAAAACAGAATGAAACCTAAAAATTCAAACTGTTACTGGAAACGAACGCTTGAACCTAGAAGAGTGAAAATTGGGCAGCCAAGTGGGCTTAGTGAACTGATCATTACCACCAAGTATCATCAAGATTTGGTGAAAAAATGTTTGCTGAGATTTCAGCAAACTAGTAGTTTTTTGGAAGCTTGGCAACCCCTTTCAAACGAAAGTGTTCTTTGCCAGTCTCTGCATGGGGTACTTCAAGAGGAAACAAACCATAGAGATAGAACTTAGAACTACTTCATTTTGTCAAGTTTCAAGGAGCTAGCAGAAACCGTGTTTGATTTAGAGTTTCAAACACATCTATCTATATAGCAGAAAACAGAGTGAAACCTAAAAATTCAAAGTGTTACTGGAAACGAACGCTTGAACCTAGAAGAGTGAAAGTTGGGCAGCCAAGTGGGATTAGTGAACTGATCATTACCACCAAGTATCATCAAGATTTGGTGAAAAAATGGTTGCTGAGATTTCAGCAAACGAGTAGTTTTTTGGAAGCTTGGCAACCCCTTTCAAACGAAAGTGTTCTTTGCCAGTCTCTGCATGGGGTACTTCAAGAGGAAACAAACCATAGAGATAGAACTTAGAACTACTTCATTTTGTCAAGTTTCACGGAGCTAGCACAAACCGTGTTTGATTTAGAGTTTCAAACACATCTATCTATATAGCAGAAAACAGAGTGAAACCTAAAAATTCAAACTGTTACTGGAAACGAACGCTTGAACCTAGAAGAGTGAAAGTTGGGCAGCCAAGTGGGATTAGTGAACTGATCATTACCACCAAGTATCATCAAGATTTGGTGAAAAAATGTTTGCTGAGATTTCAGCAAACTAGTAGTTTTTTGGAAGCTTGGCAACCCCTTTAAAACGAAAGTGTTTTTCGCCAGTCTCTGCATGGGGTACTTCACGAGGAAACAAACCATAGAGATAGAACTTAGAACTACTTCATTTGGTCAAGTTTCAAGGAGCTAGCACAAACCGTGTTTGATTTAGAGTTTCAAACACATCTATCTATATAGCAGAAAACAGAGTGAAACCTAAAAATTCAAAGTGTTACTGGAAACGAACGCTTGAACCTAGAAGAGTGAAAATTGGGCAGCCAAGTGGGCTTAGTGAACTGATCATTACCACCAAGTATCATCAAGATTTGGTGAAAAAATGGTTGCTGAGATTTCAGCAAACTAGTAGTTTTTTGGAAGCTTGGCAACCCCTTTCAAACGAAAGTGTTCTTTGCCAGTCTCTGCATGGGGTACTTCAAGAGGAAACAAACCATAGAGATAGAACTTAGAACTACTTCATTTTGTCAAGTTTCACGGAGCTAGCACAAACCGTGTTTGATTTAGAGTTTCAAACACATCTATCTATATAGCAGAAAACAGAGTGAAACCTAAAAATTCAAACTGTTACTGGAAACGAACGCTTGAACCTAGAAGAGTGAAAGTTGGGCAGCCAAGTGGGTTTAGTGAACTGATCATTACCACCAAGTATCATCAAGATTTGGTGAAAAAATGTTTGCTGACATCTCAGCAAACTAGTAGTTTTTTGGAAGCTTGGCAACCCCTTTAAAACGAAAGTGTTTTTCGCCAGTCTCTGCATGGGGTACTTCAAGAGGAAACAAACCATGGTGATAGAACTTAGAACTACTTCATTTGGTCAAGTTTCAAGGAGCTAGCACAAACCTTGTTTGATTTAGAGTTTCAAACACATCTATCTATATAGCAGAAAACAGAGTGAAACCTAAAAATTCAAAGTGTTACTGGAAACGAACGCTTGAACCTAGAAGAGTGAAAATGGTGCAGCCAAGTGGGCTTAGTGAACTGATCATTACCACCAAGTATCATCAAGATTTGGTTGAAAAAATGTTTGCTGAGATTTCAGCAAACTAGTAGTTTTTTGGAAGCTTGGCAACCCCTTTAAAACGAAAGTGTTTTTCGCCAGTCTCTGCATGGGGTACTTCAAGAGGAAACAAACCATAGAGATAGAACTTAGAACTACTTCATTTGGTCAAGTTTCAGGGGGTAGCACAAACCGTGTTTGATTTAGAGTTTCAAACACATCTATCTATATAGCAGAAAACAGAGTGAAACCTAAAAATTCAAAGTGTTACTGGAAACGAACGCTTGAACCTAGAAGAGTGAAAATTTTGCAGCCAAGTGGGCTTAGTGAACTGATCATTACCACCAAGTATCATCAAGATTTGGTGAAAAAATGTTTGCTGAGATTTCAGCAAACGAGTAGTTTTTTGGAAGCTTGGCAACCCCTTTCAAATGAAAGTGTTCTTCGCCAGTCTCTGCATGGGGTACTTCAAGAGGAAACAAACCATAGAGATAGAACTTAGAACTACTTCATTTTGTCAAGTTTCACGGAGCTAGCACAAACCGTGTTTGATTTAGAGTTTCAAACAGATCTATCTATATAGCAGAAAACAGAGTGAAACCTAAAAATTCAAACTGTTACTGGAAACGAACGCTTGAACCTAGAAGAGTGAAAGTTGGGCAGCCAAGTGGGATTAGTGAACTGATCATTACCACCAAGTATCATCAAGATTTGGTGAAAAAATGTTTGCTGAGATTTCAGCAAACTAGTAGTTTTTTGGAAGCTTGGTAACCCCTTTCAAACGAAAGTGTTCTTCGCCAGTCTCTGCATGGGGTACTTCAAGAGGAAAAAAACCATAGAGATAGAACTAACAACTACTTCATTTTGTCAATTTCAAGGAGCTAGCACAAACCGTGTTTGATTTAGAGTTTCAAAGACATCTATCTATATAGCAGAAAACACAGTGAAACCTAAAATTTCAAAGTGTTACTGGAAACGAACGCTTGAACCTAGAAGAGTAAAAATTGGGCAGCCAAGTGGGCTTAGTGAACTGATCATTACCACCAAGTATCATCAAGTTTTGGTGAAAAAATGTTTGCTGAGATTTCAGCAAACTAGTAGTTTTTTGGAAGCTTGGCAACCCCTTTCAAACGGAAGTGTTTTTCGCCAGTCTCTGCATGGGGTACTTCAAGAGGAAACAAACCATAGAGATAGAACTTAGAAATACTTCATTTGGTCAAGTTTCAAGGAGCTAGCACAAACCGTGTTTGATTTAGAGTTTCAACACATCTATCTATATAGCAGAAAACAGAGTGAAACCTAAAAATTCAAAGTGTTACTGGAAACGAACGCTTGAACCTAGAAGAGTGAAAATTGGGCAGCCAAGTGGGCTTAGTGAACTGATCATTACCACCAAGTATCATCAAGATTTGGTGAAAAAATGTTTGCTGAGATTTCAGCAAACTAGTAGTTTTTTGGAAGCTTGGCCACCCCTTTCAAACGAAAGTGTTCTTCGCCAGTCTCTGCATGGGGTACTTCAAGAGGAAACAAACCATAGACATAGGACTTAGAACTACTTCATTTTGTCAAGTTTCACGGAGCTAGCACAAACCGTGTTTGATTTAGAATTTCAAACACATCTATCTATATAGCAGAAAACAGTGAAACCTAAAAATTCAAACTGTTACTGGAAACGAACGCTTGAACCTAGAAGAGTGAAAGTTGGGCAGCCAAGTGGGATTAGTGAACTGATCATTACCACCAAGTATCATCAAGGTTCGGTGAAAAAATGTTTGCTGAGATTTCAGCAAACGAGAAGTTTTTTGGAAGCTTGGCAACCCCTTTCAAACGAAAGTGTTCTTTGCCAGTCTCTGCATGGGGTACTTCAAGAGGAAACAAACCATAGAGATAGAACTTAGAACTACTTCATTTTGTCAAGTTTCAAGGAGCTAGCAGAAACCGTGTTTGATTTAGAGTTTCAAACACATCTATCTATATAGCAGAAAACAGAGTGAAACCTAAAAATTCAAAGTGTTACTGGAAACGAACGCTTGAACCTAGAAGAGTGAAATTTGGGCAGCCAAGTGGGATTAGTGAACTGATCATTACCACCAAGTATCATCAAGATTTGGTGAAAAAATGGTTGCTGAGATTTCAGCAAACGAGTAGTTTTTTGGAAGCTTGGCAACCCCTTTCAAACGAAAGTGTTCTTTGCCAGTCTCTGCATGGGGTACTTCAAGAGGAAACAAACCATAGAGATAGAACTTAGAACTACTTCATTTTGTCAAGTTTCACGGAGCTAGCACAAACCGTGTTTGATTTAGAGTTTCAAACACATCTATCTATATAGCAGAAAACAGAGTGAAACCTAAAAATTCAAACTGTTACTGGAAACGAACGCTTGAACCTAGAAGAGTGAAAGTTGATCAGCCAAGTGGGATTAGTGAACTGATCATTACCACCAAGTATCATCAAGATTTGGTGAAAAAATGTTTGCTGAGATTTCAGCAAACTAGTAGTTTTTTGGAAGCTTGGCAACCCCTTTAAAACGAAAGTGTTTTTCGCCAGTCTCTGCATGGGGTACTTCACGAGGAAACAAACCATAGAGATAGAACTTAGAACTACTTCATTTGGTCAAGTTTCAAGGAGCTAGCACAAACCGTGTTTGATTTAGAGTTTCAAACACATCTATCTATATAGCAGAAAACAGAGTGAAACCTAAAAATTCAAAGTGTTACTGGAAACGAACGCTTGAACCTAGAAGAGTGAAAATTGGGCAGCCAAGTGGGCTTAGTGAACTGATCATTACCACCAAGTATCATCAAGATTTGGTGAAAAAATGGTTGCTGAGATTTCAGCAAACTAGTAGTTTTTTGGAAGCTTGGCAACCCCTTTCAAACGAAAGTGTTCTTTGCCAGTCTCTGCATGGGGTACTTCAAGAGGAAACAAACCATAAAGATAGAACTTAGAACTACTTCATTTTGTCAAGTTTCACGGAGCTAGCACAAACCGTGTTTGATTTAGAGTTTCAAACACATCTATCTATATAGCAGAAAACAGAGTGAAACCTAAAAATTCAAACTGTTACTGGAAACGAACGCTTGAACCTAGAAGAGTGAAAGTTGGGCAGCCAAGTGGGTTTAGTGAACTGATCATTACCACCAAGTATCATCAAGATTTGGTGAAAAAATGTTTGCTGACATCTCAGCAAACTAGTAGTTTTTTGGAAGCTTGGCAACCCCTTTAAAACGAAAGTGTTTTTCGCCAGTCTCTGCATGGGGTACTTCAAGAGGAAACAAACCATGGAGATAGAACTTAGAACACTAATTCATTTGGTCAAGTTTCAAGGAGCTAGCACAAAACCGTGTTTGATTTAGAGTTTCAAACACATCTATCTATATAGCAGAAACAGAGTGAAACCTAAAAATTCAAAGTGTTACTGGAAACGAACGCTTGAACCTAGAAGAGTGAAAATGGTGCAGCCAAGTGGGCTTAGTGAACTGATCATTACCACCAAGTATCATCAAGATTTGGTGAAAAAATGTTTGCTGAGATTTCAGCAAACTAGTAGTTTTTTGGAAGCTTGGCAACCCTTTAAAACGAAAGTGTTTTTCGCCAGTCTCTGCATGGGGTACTTCAAGAGGAAACAACCATAGAGATAGAACTTAGAACTACTTCATTTGGTCAAGTTTCAGGGGGTAGCACAAACCGTGTTTGATTTAGAGTTTCAAACACATCTATCTATATAGCAGAAAACAGAGTGAAACCTAAAAATTCAAAGTGTTACTGGAAAACGAACGCTTGAACCTAGAAGAGTGAAAGTTGGGCAGCCAAGTGGGATTAGTGAACTGATCATTACCACCAAGTATCATCAAGATTTGGTGAAAAAATGTTTGCTGAGATTTCAGCAAACTAGTAGTTTTTTGGAAGCTTGGTAACCCCTTTCAAACGAAAGTGTTCTTCGCCAGTCTCTGCATGGGGTACTTCAAGAGGAAAAAACCATAGAGATAGAACTAACAACTACTTCATTTTGTCAATTTCAAGGAGCTAGCACAAACCGTGTTTGATTTAGAGTTTCAAAGACATCTATCTATATAGCAAGAAAACACAGTGAAACCTAAAATTTTCAAAGTGTTACTGGAAA
>NW_027511453.1:0-24912 GCF_048772815.1 Callospermophilus lateralis
CACAAACCGTATTTGATTTAGAGTTCGAACGCATCTGTCAATATAGTAGAAAACAGAGTGAAATCTAAAAATTCAAACTGTTACTGCAAACGAATGCTTCAACCTAGGAGAACGAAACTTGGGCATCCAAGTTTGATTGGTGTACTGCTCATTACTTGAAAGTATCATGAAGCTCGGAAGCAAAAATTTATGTTGAGATTTCAGGAGACTCTAGTGTTTTGGCCGCCTAACAACGCCTTTCATTGAATGTTTCTTTCACCAGTATCTGCTTAAAGCTACATCAAGAGGAAGCAAACCTTAGAGATAGAACGTAGAACTACTGTATTGTGTCAAGTTTCAAGAAGCTAGCACAAACCGTGTTTGATTTGGAGTTCTAACTGCATCTGTCAATATAGGAGAAAACAGAGTGAAACCTAAAAATTCAAACTGTTACTGCAAACGAATGCTTCAACGTAAAAGAACGAAACTTGAGCATCCAAGTGGGATTGGTGTACTGATCATTACTTGAAAGTATCATGAAATTGGATGAAAACATATATGTTGAGATTTCGGGAGACTCTAGTGTTTTGGAAGTTTGGCAACCCCTTCAATATGAGTGTTATTCGCCAGTCTCTGCTTTAGGCTACATCAAGAGGAAACAAACCTTAGAGATAGATCATAGAACTAATGTATTGTGTCAAGTTTCAAGAAGCTAGCACAAACCGTGTTTGATTTAGAGTTCGAACGCATCTGTCAATATAGTAGAAAACAGAGTGAAACCTAAAAATTCAAACTGTTACTGCAAACGAATGCTTCAACCTAGGAGAACGAAACGTGGGCATCCAAGTTTGATTGGTGTACTGCTCATTACTTGAAAGTATCATGAAGGTCGGAAGCAAAAATTTATGTTGAGATTTCAGGAGACTCTAGTGTTTTGGCAGCCTAACAACGCCTTTCATTGAATGTGTCATTCACCAGTATCTGCTTAAGGCTACATCAAGAGGAAACAACCCTTAGAGATAGAACGTAGAACTACTGTATTGTGTCAAGTTTCAAGAAGCTAGCACAAACCGTGTTTGATTTGGAGTTCTAACTGCATCTGTCAATATAGGAGAAAACACAGTGAAACCTAAAAATTCAAACTGTTACTGCAAACGAATGCTTCAACGTAAAAGAACGAAACTTGAGCATCCAAGTGGGATTGGTGTACTGATCATTACTTGAAAGTATCATGAAGATTGGATGAAAAAATATATGTTGAGATTTCAGGAGACTCTAGTGTTTTTGAAGTTTGTCAACTTTTTTCATTATAAGTGTTATTCGCCTGTCCCTGCTTTAGGCTTCATCAAGAGGAAACAAACCTTAGAGACAGAACGTAGAACTAATGTATTGTGTCAAGTTTGAAGAGGCTAGCACAAACCGTATTTGATTTAGAGTTCGAACGCATCTGTCAATATAGTAGAAAACAGAGTGAAACCTAAAAATTCAAACTGTTACTGCAAACGAATGCTTCAACCTAGGAGAAGGAAACGTGGGCATCCAAGTTTGATTGGTGTACTGCTCATTACTTGAAAGTATCATGAAGCTCGGAAGCAAAAATTTATGTTGAGATATCAGGAGACTCTAGTGTTTTGGCCGCCTAACAGCGCTTTCATTGAATGTTTCATTCACCAGTATCTGCTTAAAGCTACATCAAGAGGAAACAAACCTTAGAGATAGAACGTAGAACTACTGTATTGTGTCAAGTTTCAAGAAGCTAGCACAAACCGTGTTTGATTTGGAGTTCTAACTGCATCTGTCAATATAGGAGAAAACAGAGTGAAACCTAAAAATTCAAACTGTTACTGCAAACGAATGCTTCAACGTAAGAGAACGAAACTTGAGCATCCAAGTGGGATTGGTGTACTGATCATTACTTGAAAGTATCATGAAATTGGATGAAAAAATATATGTTGAGATTTCAGGAGACTCTAGTGTTTTGGAAGTTTGGCAACCCCTTCAATATGAGTGTTATTCGCCAGTCTCTGCTTTAGGCTACATCAAGAGGAAACAAACCTTAGAGATAGATCGTAGAACTAATGTATTGTGTCAAGTTTCAAGAAGCTAGCACAAACCGTGTTTGATTTAGAGTTCGAACGCATCTGTCAATATAGTAGAAAACAGAGTGAAACCTAAAAATTCAAACTGTTACTGCAAACGAATGCTTCAACCTAGGAGAACGAAACGTGGGCATCCAAGTTTGATTGGTGTACTGCTCATTACTTGAAAGTATCATGAAGGTCGGAAGCAAAAATTTATGTTGAGATTTCAGGAGACTCTAGTGTTTTGGCAGCCTAACAACGCCTTTCATTGAATGTGTCATTCACCAGTATCTGCTTAAGTCTACATCAAGAGGAAACAAACCTTAGAGATAGAACGTAGAACTACTGTATTGTGTCAAGTTTCAAGAAGCTAGCACAAACCGTGTTTGATTTGGAGATCTAACTGCATCTGTCAATATAGGAGAAAACACAGTGAAACCTAAAAATTCAAACTGTTACTGCAAACGAATGCTTCAACGTAAAAGAACGAAACTTGAGCATCCAAGTGGGATTGGTGTACTGATCATTACTTGAAAGTATCATGAAGATTGGATGAAAAAATATATATTGAGATTTCAGGAGACTCTAGTGTTTTGGAAGTTTGGCAACTTTTTTCATTATAAGTGTTATTCGCCAGTCCCTGCTTTAGGCTTCATCAAGAGGAAACAAACCTTAGAGACAGAACGTAGAACTAATGTATTGTGTCAAGTTTCAAGAAGCTAGCACAAACCGTATTTGATTTAGAGTTCGAAAGCATCTGTCAATATAGTAGAAAACAGAGTGAAACCTAAAAATTCAAACTGTTACTGCAAACGAATGCTTCAAACTAGGAGAACGAAACTTGGGCATCCAAGTTTGATTGGTGTACTGCTCATTACTTGAAAGTATCATGAAGCTCGGAAGCAAAAATTTATGTTGAGATTTCAGGAGACTCTAGTGTTTTGGCCGCCTAACAACGCCTTTCATTGAATGTTTCATTCACCAGTATCTGCTTAAAGCTACATCAAGAGGAAACAAACCTTAGAAATAGAACGTAGAACTACTGTATTGTGTCAAGTTTCAAGAAGCTAGCACAAACCGTGTTTGATTTAGAGTTCTAACTGCATCTGTCAATATATTAGAAAACAGAGTGAAACCTAAAAATTCAAACTGTTACTGCAAACAAATGCTTCAACGTAAAAGAACGAAACTTGAGCATCCAAGTGGGATTGGTGTACTGATCGTTACTTGAAAGTATCATGAAGATTGGATGAAAAAATATATGTTGAGATTTCAGGAGACTCTAGTGTTTTGGAAGTTTGGCAACCCCTTCAATATGAGTGTTATTCGCCAGTCCATGCTTTAGGCTACATCAAGAGGAAACAAACCTTAGAGACAGAACGTAGAACTAATGTATTGTGTCAAGTTTCAAGAAGCTAGCACAAACCGTATTTGATTTAGAGTTCGAACGCATCTGTCAATATAGTAGAAAACAGAGTGAAACCTAAAAATTCAAACTGTTACTGCAAACGAATGCTTCAACCTAGGAGAACGAAACTTGGGCATCCAAGTTTGATTGGTGTACTGCTCATTACTTGAAAGTATCATGAAGGTCGGAAGCAAAAATTTATGTTGAGATTTCAGGAGACTCTAGTGTTTTGGCCGCCTTACAACGCCTTTCATTGAATGTTTCATACACCAGTATCTGCTTAAAGCTACATCAAGAGGAAACCAACTGTAGAGATAGAACGTAGAACTACTGTATTGTGTCAAGTTTCAAGAAGCTAGCACAAACCGTGTTTGATTTGGAGTTCTAACTGCATCTGTCAATATAGGAGAAAACACAGTGAAACCTAAAAATTCAAACTGTTACTGCAAACGAATGCTTCAACGTAAAAGAACCAAACTTGAGCATCCAAGTGGGATTGGTGTACTGCTCATTACTTGAAAGTATCATGAAGCTCGGAAGCAAAAATTTATGGTGAGATTTCAGGAGACTCTAGTGTTTTGGCCGCCTAACAACGCCTTTCATTGAATGTTTCATTCACCAGTATCTGCTTAAAGCTACATCAAGAGGAAACAAACCTTAGAGATAGAACGTAGAACTACTGTATTGTGTCAAGTTTCAAGAAGCTAGCACAAACCGTGTTTGATTTGGAGTTCTAACTGCATCTGTCAATATAGGAGAAAACAGAGTGAAACCTAAAAATTCAAACTGTTACTGCAAACGAATGCTTCAACGTAAAAGAACGAAACTTGAGCATCCAAGTGGGATTGGTGTACTGATCGTTACTTGAAAGTATCATGAAGATTGGATGAAAAAATATATGTTGAGATTTCAGGAGACTCTAGTGTTTTGGAAGTTTGGCAACCCCTTCAATATGAGTGTTATTCGCCAGTCCATGCTTTAGGCTACATCAAGAGGAAACAAACCTTAGAGACAGAACGTAGAACTAATGTATTGTGTCAAGTTTCAAGAAGCTAGCACAAACCGTATTTGATTTAGAGTTCGAACGCATCTGTCAATATAGTAGAAAACAGAGTGAAACCTAAAAATTCAAACTGTTACTGCAAACGAATGCTTCAACCTAGGAGAACGAAACTTGGGCATCCAAGTTTGATTGGTGTACTGCTCATTACTTGAAAGTATCATGAAGGTCGGAAGCAAAAATTTATGTTGAGATTTCAGGAGACTCTAGTGTTTTGGCCGCCTTACAACGCCTTTCATTGAATGTTTCATACACCAGTATCTGCTTAAAGCTACATCAAGAGGAAACCAACTGTAGAGATAGAACGTAGAACTACTGTATTGTGTCAAGTTTCAAGAAGCTAGCACAAACCGTGTTTGATTTGGAGTTCTAACTGCATCTGTCAATATAGGAGAAAACACAGTGAAACCTAAAAATTCAAACTGTTACTGCAAACGAATGCTTCAACGTAAAAGAACCAAACTTGAGCATCCAAGTGGGATTGGTGTACTGCTCATTACTTGAAAGTATCATGAAGCTCGGAAGCAAAAATTTATGGTGAGATTTCAGGAGACTCTAGTGTTTTGGCCGCCTAACAACGCCTTTCATTGAATGTTTCATTCACCAGTATCTGCTTAAAGCTACATCAAGAGGAAACAAACCTTAGAGATAGAACGTAGAACTACTGTATTGTGTCAAGTTTCAAGAAGCTAGCACAAACCGTGTTTGATTTGGAGTTCTAACTGCATCTGTCAATATAGGAGAAAACAGAGTGAAACCTAAAAATTCAAACTGTTACTGCAAACGAATGCTTCAACGTAAAAGAACGAAACTTGAGCATCCAAGTGGGATTGGTGTACTGATCATTACTTGAAAGTATCATGAAATTGGATGAAAACATATATGTTGAGATTTCAGGAGACTCTAGTGTTTTGGAAGTTTGGCAACCCCTTCAATATGAGTGTTGTTCGCCAGTCTCTGCTTTAGGCTACATCAAGAGGAAACAAACCTTAGAGATAGATCGTAGAACTAATGTATTGTGTCAAGTTTCAAGAAGCTAGCACAAACCGTGTTTGATTTAGAGTTCGAACGCATCTGTCAATATAGTAGAAAACAGAGTGAAACCTAAAAATTCAAACTGTTTCTGCAAACGAATGCTTCAACCTAGGAGAACGAAACGTGGGCATCCTAGTTTGATTGGTGTACTGCTCATTACTTGAAAGTATCATGAAGGTCGGAAGCAAAAATTTATGTTGAGATTTCAGGAGACTCTAGTGTTTTGGCAGCCTAACAACGCCTTTCATTGAATGTGTCATTCACCAGTATCTGCTTAAGTCTACATCAAGAGGAAACAAACCTTAGAGATAGAACGTAGAACTACCGTATTATGTCAAGTTTCAAGAAGCTAGCACAAACCGTGTTTGATTTGGAGTTCTAACTGCATCTGTCAATATAGGAGAAAACACAGTGAAACCTAAAAATTCAAACTGTTACTGCAAACGAATGCTTCAACGTAAAAGAACGAAACTTGAGCATCCAAGTGGGATTGGTGTACTGATCATTACTTGAAAGTATCATGAAGATTGGATGAAAAAATATATGTTGAGATTTCAGGAGACTCTAGTGTTTTGGAAGTTTGGCAACCCCTTCAATATGAGTGTTATTCGCCAGTCCCTCCTTTAAGCTACATCAAGAGGAAACAAACCTTAGAGACAGAACGTGGAACTAATGTATTGTGTCAAGTTTCAAGAAGCTAGCACAATCCGTGTTTGATTTAGAGTTCGAACGCATCTGTCAATATAGTAGAAAACAGAGTGAAACCTAAAAATTCAAACTGTTACTGCAAACGAATGCTTCAACCTAGGAGAACGAAACGTGGGCATCCAAGTTTGATTGGTGTACTGCTCATTACTTTAAAGTATCATGAAGGTCGGAAGCAAAAATTTATGTTGAGATTTCAGGAGACTCTAGTGTTTTGGCCGCCTAACAACGCCTTTCATTGAATGTTTCATTCACCAGTATCTGCTTAAAGCTACATCAAGAGGAAACAAACCTTAGAGATAGAACGTAGAACTACTGTATTGTGTCAAGTTTCAAGAAGCTAGCACAAACCGTGTTTGATTTAGAGTTCGAACGCATCTGTCAATATAGTAGAAAACAGAGTGAAACCTAAAAATTCAAACTGTTACTGCAAACGAATGCTTCAACCTAGGAGAAGGAAACTTGGGCATCCAAGTTTGATTGGTGTACTGCTCATTACTTGAAAGTATCATGAAGCTCGGAAGCAAAAATTTATGTTGAGATTTCAGGAGACTCTAGTGTTTTGGCCGCCTAACAGCGCTTTCATTGAATGTTTCATTCACCAGTATCTGCTTAAAGCTACATCAAGAGGAAACAAACCTTAGAGATAGAACGTAGAACTACTGTATTGTGTCAAGTTTCAAGAAGCTAGCACAAACCGTGTTTGATTTAGAGTTCTAACTGCATCTGTCAATATAGGAGAAAACAGAGTGAAACCTAAAAATTCAAACTGTTACTGCAAACGAATGCTTCAACGTAAAAGAACGAAACTTGAGCATCCAAGTGGGATTGGTGTACTGATCATTACTTGAAAGTATCATGAAGATTGGATGAAAAAATATATATTGAGATTTCAGGAGACTCTAGTGTTTTGGACGTTTGGCAACTTTTTTCATTATAAGTGTTATTCGCCAGTCCCTGCTTTAGGCTTCATCAAGAGGAAACAAACCTTAGAGACAGAACGTAGAACTAATGTATTGTGTCAAGTTTGAAGAAGCTAGCACAAACCGTATTTGATTTAGAGTTCGAACGCATCTGTCAATATAGTAGAAAACAGAGTGAAACCTAAAAATTCAAACTGTTACTGCAAACGAATGCTTCAACCTAGGAGAAGGAAACTTGGGCATCCAAGTTTGATTGGTGTACTGCTCATTACTTGAAAGTATCATGAAGCTCGGAAGCAAAAATTTATGTTGAGATTTCAGGAGACTCTAGTGTTTTGGCCGCCTAACAGCGCTTTCATTGAATGTTTCATTCACCAGTATCTGCTTAAAGCTACATCAAGAGGAAACAAACCTTAGAGATAGAACGTAGAACTACTGTATTGTGTCAAGTTTCAAGAAGCTAGCACAAACCGTGTTTGATTTAGAGTTCTAACTGCATCTGTCAATATAGGAGAAAACAGAGTGAAACCTAAAAATTCAAACTGTTACTGCAAACGAATGCTTCAACGTAAAAGAACGAAACTTGAGCATCCAAGTGGGATTGGTGTACTGATCATTACTTGAAAGTATCATGAAGATTGGATGAAAAAATATATGTTGAGATTTCAGGAGACTCTAGTGTTTTGGAAGTTTGGCAACCCCTTCAATATGAGTGTTATTCGCCAGTCCCTGCTTTAGGCTACATCAAGAGGAAACAAACCTTAGAGACAGAACGTAGAACTAATGTATTGTGTCAAGTTTCAAGAAGCTAGCACAAACCGTATTTGATTTAGAGTTCGAACGCATCTGTCAATATAGTAGAAAACAGAGTGAAACCTAAAAATTCAAACTGTTACTGCAAACGAATGCTTCAACCTAGAAGAACGAAACGTGGGCATCCAAGTTTGATTGGTGTACTGCTCATTACTTGAAAGTATCATGAAGCTCGGAAGCAAAAATTTATGTTGAGATTTCAGGAGACTCTAGTGTTTTGGCAGCCTAACAACGCCTTTCATTGAATGTGTCATTCACCAGTATCTGCTTAAGTCTACATCAAGAGGAAACAAACCTTAGAGATAAAACGTAGAACTACTGTATTGTGTCAAGTTTCAAGAAGCTAGCACAAACCGTGTTTGATTTGGAGTTCCAACTGCATCTGTCAATATAGGAGAAAACACAGTGAAACCTAAAAATTCAAACTGTTACTGCAAACGAATGCTTCAACGTAACAGAACGAAAATTGAGCATCCAAGTGGGATTGGTGTACTGATCTTTACTTGAAAGTATCATGAAATTGGATGAAAAAATATATGTTGAGATTTCAGGAGACTCTAGTGTTTTGGAAGTTTGGCAACCCCTTCAATATGAGTGTTATTCACCAGTCCCTGCTTTAGGCTTCATCAAGAGGAAAAAAACCTTAGAGACAGAACGTAGAACTAATGTATTGTGTTAAGTTTCAAGAAGCTAGCACAAACCGTGTTTGATATAGTTCGAACTGCATCTGTCAATATAGGAGAAAACAGAGTGAAACCTAAAAATTCAAACTGTTACTCAAACGAATGCTTCAACCTAGGAGAACGAATCTTGGGCATCCAAGTTTGATTGGTGTACTGCTCATTACTTGAAAGTATCATGAAGATTGGATGAAAAAATATATGTTGAGATTTTGGAGACTCTAGTGTTTTGGAAGTTTGGCAACCCCTTCAATATGAGTGTTATTCGCCAGTCCCTGCTTTAGGCTACATCAAGAGGAAACAAAAATTAGAGATAGAACGTAGAACTAATGTATTGTGTCAAGTTTCAAGAAGCTAGCACAAACCGTGTTTGATTTGGAGTTCTAACTGCATCTGTCAATATAGGAGAAAACAGGGTGAAACCTAAAAATTCAAACTGTTACTGCAAACGAATGCTTCAACGTAAAAGAACGAAACTTGAGCATCCAAGTGGTATTGGTGTACTGATCATTACTTGAAAGTATCATGAAGATTGGATGAAAAAATATATGTTGAGATTTCAGGAGACTCTAGTGTTTTGGAAGTTTGGCAACCCCTTCAATATGAGTGTTATTCGCCTGTCCCTGCTTTAGGCTACATCAAGAGGAAACAAACCTTAGAGACAGAACGTAGAACTAATGTATTGTGTCAAGTTTCAAGAAGCTAGCACAAACCGTATTTGATTTAGAGTTCGAACGCATCTGTCAATATAGTAGAAAACAGAGTGAAAACTAAAAATTCAAACTGTTACTGCAAACGAATGCTTCAACCTAGGAGAACGAAACTTGGGCATCCAAGTTTGATTGGTGTACTGCTTATTACTTGAAAGTATCATGAAGCTCGGAAGCAAAAATTTATGTTGAGATTTCAGGAGACTCTAGTGTTTTGGCCGCCTAACAACGCCTTTCATTGAATGTTTCATTCACCAGTATCTGCTTAAAGCTACATCAAGAGGAAACAAACCTTAGAGATAGAACGTAGAACTACTGTATTGTGTCAAGTTTCAAGAAGCTAGCACAAACCGTGTTTGATTTAGAGTTCTAACTGCGTCTGTCAATATAGGAGAAAACAGAGTGAAACCTAAAAATTCAAAGTGTTACTGCAAACGAATGCTTCAACGTAAAAGAATGAAACTTGAGCATCCAAGTGGGATTGGTGTACTGATCATTACTTGAAAGTATCATGAAGATTGGATGAAAAAATATATGTTTAGATTTTGGAGACTCTAGTGTTTTGGAAGTTTGGCAACCCCTTCAATATGAGTGTTATTCGCCAGTCCCTGCTTTAGGCTACATCAAGAAGAAACAAACCTTAGAGATAGAACGTAGAACTAATGTATTGTGTCAAGTTTCAAGAAGCTAGCACAAACCGTGTTTGATTTGGAGTTCTAACTGCATCTGTCAATATAGGAGAAAACAGAGTGAAACCTAAAAATTCAAACTGTTACTGCAAACGAATGCTTCAACGTAAAAGAACGAAACTTGAGCATCCAAGTGGGATTGGTGTACTGATCATTACTTGAAAGTATCATGAAGATTGGATGAAAAAATATATATTGAGATTTCAGTAGACTCTAGTGTTTTGGAAGTTTGGCAACTTTTTTCATTATAAGTGTTATTCGCCAGTCCCTGCTTTAGGCTTCATCAAGGGGAAACAAACCTTAGAGACAGAACGTAGAATTACTGTATTGTGTCAAGTTTCAAGAAGCTAGCACAAACCGTTTTTGATTTAGAGTTCTAACTGCATCTGTCAATATAGGAGAAAAAAGAGTGAAACCTAAAAATTCAAACTGTTACTGCAAATGAATGCTTCAACGTAAAAGAACGAAACTTGAGCATCCAAGTGGAATTGGTGTACTGATCATTACTTGAAAGTATCATGAAATTGGATGAAAAAATATATGTTGAGATTTCAGGAGACTCTAGTGTTTTGGAAGTTTGGCAACTCCTTTCATTATAAGTGTTATTCGCCAGTCCCTGCTTTAGGCTACATCAAGAGGAAACAAACCTTAGAGATGGAACATAGAACTAATGTATTGTGTCAAGTTTCAAGAAGCTAGCACAAACCGTGTTTGATATAGTTCGAACTGCATCTGTCAATATAGGAGAAAACAGAGTGAAACCTAAAAATTCAAACTGTTACTGCAAACAAATGCTTCAACCTAGGAGAACGAAACTTGGGCATCCAAGTTTGATTGGTGTACTGCTCATTACTTGAAAGTATCATGAAGCTCGGAAGCAAAAATTTATGTTGAGATTTCAGGAGACTCTAGTGTTTTGGCCGCCTAACAACGCCTTTCATTGAATGTTTCATTCACCAGTATCTGCTTAAAGCTACATCAAGAGGAAACAAACCTTAGAGATAGAACGTAGAACTAATGTATTGTGTCAAGTTTCAAGAAGCTAGCACAAACCGTGTTTGATTTAGAGTTCTAACTGCATCTGTCAATATAGGAGAAAACAGAGTGAAACCTAAAAATTCAAACTGTTACTGCAAACGAATGCTTCAACGTAAAAGAACGAAACTTGAGCATCCAAGTGGGATTGTTGTACTGATCATTACTTGAAAGTATCATGAAGATTCGATGAAAAAATATATGTTGAGATTTCAGGAGACTCTAGTGTTTTGGAAGTTTGGCAACCCCTTCAATATGAGTGTTGTTCGCCAGTCCCTGCTTTAGGCTACATCAAGAGGAAACAAACCTTAGAGACAGAACGTAGAACTAATGTATTGTGTCAAGTTTCAAGAAGCTAGCACAAACCGTATTTGATTTAGAGTTCGAACGCATCTGTCAATATAGTAGAAAACAGAGTGAAACCTAAAAATTCAAACTGTTACTGCAAACGAATGCTTCAACCTAGGAGAACGAAACTTGGGCATCCAAGTTTGATTGGTGTACTGCTCATTACTTGAAAGTATCATGAAGCTCGGAAGCAAAAATTTATTTTGAGATTTCAGGAGACTCTAGTGTTTTGGCCGCCTATCAACGCCTTTCATTGAATGTTTCATTCACCAGTATCTGCTTAAAGCTACATCAAGAGGAAACAAACCTTAAAGATAGAACGTAGAACTACTGTATTGTGTCAAGTTTCAAGAAGCTAGCACAAACCGTGTTTGATTTAGAGTTCTAACTGCATCTGACAATATAGGAGAAAACAGAGTGAAACCTAAAAATTCAAACTGTTACTGCAAACGAATGCTTCAACGTAAAAGAACGAAACTTGAGCACCCAAGTGGAATTGGTGTACTGATCATTACTTGAAAGTATCATGAAGATTGGATGAAAAAATATATGTTGAGATTTCAGGAGACTCTAGTGTTTTGGAAGTTTGGCAACTCCTTTCATTATAAGTGTTATTCGCCAGTCCCTGCTTTAGGCTTCATCAAGAGGAAACAAACCTTAGAGACAGAACGTAGAACTAATGTATTGTGTCAAGTTTCAAGAAGCTAGCACAAACCGTGTTTGATATAGTTCGAACTGCATCTGTCAATATAGGAGAAAACAGTGAAAAAATTCAAACTGTTACTGCAAACGAATGCTTCAACCTAGGAGAACGAAACTTGGGCATCCAAGA
This sequence comes from Callospermophilus lateralis, assembly GCF_048772815.1. Lineage (NCBI taxonomy): Eukaryota > Metazoa > Chordata > Mammalia > Rodentia > Sciuridae > Callospermophilus > Callospermophilus lateralis. The sequence continues at coordinate 12,299 of NW_027511453.1, forward strand.
TTGATTGGTGTACTGCTCATTACTTGAAAGTATCATGAAGGTCAGAAGCAAAAATTTATGTTGAGATTTCAGGAGACTCTAGTGTTTTGGCAGCCTAACAACGCCTTTCATTGACTGTGTCATTCACCAGTATCTGGTTAAGGCTACATCAAGAGGAATCAAACCTTAGACATAGAACGTAGAACTACTGTATTGTGTCAAGTTTCAAGAAGCTAGCACAAACCGTGTTCGATTTAGAGTTCTAACTGCATCTGTCAATATAGGAGAAAACAGAGTGAAACCTAAAAATTCAAACTGTTACTGCAAACGAATGCTGCAACGTAAAAGAACGAAACTTGAGCATCCAAGTGGGATTGGTGTACTGATCATTACTTGAAAGTATCATGAAGATTGGATGAAAAAATATATGTTGAGATTTCAGGAGACTCTAGTGTTTTGGAAGTTTGGCAACTCCTTTCATTATAAGTGTTATTCGCCAGTCCCTGCTTTAGGCTACATCAAGAGGAAACAAACCTTAGAGATAGAACGTAGAACTAATGTATTGTGTCAAGTTTCAAGAAGCTAGCACAAACCGTGTTTGATTTAGAGTTCTAACTGCATCTGTCAATATAGGAGAAAACAGAGTGAAACCTAAAAATTCAAACTGTTACTGCAAACGAATGCTTCAACGTAAAAGAACGAAACTTGAGCATCCAAGTGGGATTGGTGTACTGATCATTACTTGAAAGTATCATGAAGATTGGATGAAAAAATATATATTGAGATTTCAGGAGACTCTAGTGTTTTGGAAGTGTGGCAACTTTTTTCATTATAAGTGTTTTTCGAAAAGTCCCTGCTTTAGGCTTCATCAAGAGGAAACAAACCATAGAGACAGAACGTAGAACTAATGTATTGTGTCAAGTTTCAAGAAGCTAGCACAAACCGTATTTGATTTAGAGTTCGAACGCATCTGTCAATATAGTAGAAAACAGAGTGAAACCTAAAAATTCAAACTGTTACTGCAAACGAATGCTTCAACCTAGGAGAACGAAACTTGGGCATCCAAGTTTGATTGGTGTACTGCTCATTACTTGAAAGTATCATGAAGCTCGGAAGCAAAAATTTATGTTGAGATTTCAGGAGACTCTAGTGTTTTGGCCGCCTAACAACGCCTTTCATTGAATGTTTCATTAACCAGTATCTGCTTAAAGCTACATCAAGAGGAAACAAACCTTAGAGATAGAACATAGAACTACTGTATTGTGTCAAGTTTCAAGAGGCTAGCACAAACCGTGTTTGATTTAGAGTTCTAACTGCATCTGTCAATATAGGAGAAAACAGAGTGAAACCTAAAAATTCAAACTGTTACTGCAAACGAATGCTTCAACGTAAAAGAACGAAACTTGAGCATCCAAGTGGGATTGGTGTACTGATCATTACTTGAAAGTATCATGAAGATTGGATGAAAAAATATTTGTTGAGATTTTGGAGACTCTAGTGTTTTGGAAGTTTGGCAAACCCTTCAATATGAGTGTTATTCGCCAGTCCCTGCTTTAGGCTACATCAAGAGGAAACAAACCTTAGAGACAGAACGTAGAACTAATGTATTGTGTCAAGTTTCAAGAAGCTAGCACAAACCGTATTTGATTTAGAGTTCGAAAGCATCTGTCAATATAGTAGAAAACAGAGTGAAACCTAAAAATTCAAACTGTTACTGCAAACGAATGCTTCAACCTAGGAGAACGAAACTTGGGCATCCAAGTTTGATTGGTGTACTGCTCATTACTTGAAAGTATCATGAAGCTCGGAAGCAAAAATTTATGTTGAGATTTCAGGAGACTCTAGTGTTTTGGCCGCCTAACAACGCCTTTCATTGAATGTTTCATTCACCAGTATCTGCTTAAAGCTACATCAAGAGGAAACAAACCTTAGAAATAGAACGTAGAACTACTGTATTGTGTCAAGTTTCAAGAAGCTAGCACAAACCGTGTTTGATTTAGAGTTCTAACTGCATCTGTCAATATAGGAGAAAACAGAGTGAAACCTAAAAATTCAAACTGTTACTGCAAACGAATGCTTCAACGTAAAAGAACGAAACTTGAGCATCCATGTGGGATTGGTGTACTGATCATTACTTGAAAGTATCATGAAAATTGGATGAAAAAATATATATTGAGATTTCAGGAGACTCTAGTGTTTTGGAAGTTTGTCAACTTTTTTCATTATAAGTGTTATTCGCCAGTCCCTGCTTTAGGCTTCATCAAGAGGAAACAAACCTTAGAGACAGAACGTAGAACTAATGTATTGTGTCAAGTTTCAAGAAGCTAGCACAAACCGTATTTGATTTAGAGTTCAAACGCATCTGTCAATATAGTAGAAAACAGAGTGAAACCTAAAAATTCAAACTGTTACTGCAAACGAATGCTTCAACCTAGGAGAACGAAACTTGGGCATCCAAGTTTGATTGGTGTACTGCTCATTACTTGAAAGTATCATGAAGCTCGGAAGCAAAAATTTATGTTGAGATTTCAGGAGACTCTAGTGTTTTGGCCGCCTAACAACGCCTTTCATTGAATGTTTCATTCACCAGTATCTGCTTAAAGCTACATCAAGAGGAAACAAACCTTAGAGATAGAACGTAGAACTACTGTATTGTGTCAAGTTTCAAGAAGCTAGCACAAACCGTGTATGATTTAGAGTCCTAACTGCATCTGTCAATATAGGAGAAAACAGAGTGAAACCTAGAAATTCAAACTGTTACTGCAAACGAATGCTTCAACGTAAAAGAACGAAACTTGAGCACCCAAGTGGAATTGGTGTACTGATCATTACTTGAAAGTATCATGAAGATTGGATGAAAAAATATATGTTGAGATTTCAGGAGACTCTAGTGTTTTGGAAGTTTGGCAACTCCTTTCATTATAAGTGTTATTCGCCAGTCCCTACTTTAGGCTTCATCAAGAGGAAACAAACCTTAGAGACAGAACGTAGAACTAATGTATTGTGTCAAGTTTCAAGAAGCTAGCACAAACCGTGTTTGATATAGTTCGAACTGCATCTGTCAATATAGGAGAAAACAGTGAAACCTAAAAATTCAAACTGTTACTGCAAACGAATGCTTCAACCTAGGAGAACGAAACTTGGGCATCCAAGTTTGATTGGTGTACTGCTCATTACTTGAAAGTATCATGAAGGTCGGAAGCAAAAATTTATGTTGAGATTTCAGGAGACTCTAGTGTTTTGGCAACCTAACAACGCCTTTCATTGACTGTGTCATTCACCAGTATCTGGTTAAGGCTACATCAAGAGGAATCAAACCTTAGAAATAGAACGTAGAACTACTGTATTGTGTCAAGTTTCAAGAAGCTAGCACAAACCGTGTTTGATTTAGAGTTCTAACTGCATCTGTCAATATAGGAGAAAACAGAGTGAAACCTAAAAATTCAAACTGTTACTGCAAACGAATGCTTCAACGTAAAAGAATGAAACTTGAGCATCCAAGTGAGATTGGTGTACTGATCATTACTTGAAAGTATCATGAAGATTGGATGAAAAAATATATGTTGAGATTTTGGAGACTCTAGTGTTTTGGAAGTTTGGCAACCCCTTCAATATGAGTGTTATTCGCCAGTCCCTGCTTTAGGCTACATCAAGAGGAAACAAACCTTAGAGATAGAACGTAGAACTAATGTATTGTGTCAAGTTTCAAGAAGCTAGCACAAACCGTGTTTGATTTGGAGTTCTAACTGCATCTGTCAATATAGGAGAAAACAGAGTGAAACCTAAAAATTCAAACTGTTACTGCAAACGAATGCTTCAAAGTAAAAGAACGAAACTTGAGCATCCAAGTGGGATTGGTGTACTGATCATTACTTGAAAGTATCATGAAGATTGGATGAAAAAATATATATTGAGATTTCAGGAGACTCTAGTGTTTTGGAAGTTTGGCAACTTTTTTCATTATATGTGTTATTCGCCAGTCCCTGCTTTAGGCTTCATCAAGAGGAAACAAACCTTAGAGACAGAACGTAGAACTAATGTATTGTGTCAAGTTTCAAGAAGCTAGCACAAACCGTATTTGATTTAGAGTTCGAACGCATCTGTCAATATAGTAGAAAACAGAGTGAAACCTAAAAATTCAAACTGTTACTGCAAAAGAATGCTTCAACCTAGGAGAAGGAAACTTGGGCATCCAAGTTTGATTGGTGTACTGCTCATTACTTGAAAGTATCATGAAGCTCGGAAGCAAAAATTTATGTTGAGATTTCAGGAGACTCTAGTGTTTTGGCAGCCTAACAACGCCTTTCATTGACTGTGTCATTCACCAGTATCTGGTTAAGGCTACATCAAGAGGAATCAAACCTTAGAAATAGAACGTAGAACTACTGTATTGTGTCAAGTTTCAAGAAGCTAGCACAAACCGTGTTTGATTTGGAGTTCTAACTGCATCTGTCAATATAGGAGAAAACACAGTGAAACCTAAAAATTCAAACCGTTACTGCAAACGAATGCTTCAACGTAAAAGAACGAAACTTGAGCATCCAAGTGGAATTGGTGTACTGATCATTACATGAAAGTATCATGAAATTGGATGAAAAAATATATGTTGAGATTTCAGGAGACTCTAGTGTTTTGGAAGTTTGGCAACTCCTTTCATTAAAAGTGTTATTCGCCAGTCCCTGCTTTAGGCTACATCAAGAGGAAACAAACCTTAGAGATAGAACATAGAACTAATGTATTGTGTCAAGTTTCAAGAAGCTAGCACAAACCGTGTTTGATATAGTTCGAACTGCATCTGTCAATATAGGAGAAAACAGAGTGAAACCTAAAAATTCAAACTGTTACTGCAAACGAATGCTTCAACCTAGGAGAACGAAACTTGGGCATCCAAGTTTGATTGGTGTACTGCTCATTACTTGAAAGTATCATGAAGGTCGGAAGCAAAAATTTATGTTGAGATTTCAGGAGACTCTAGTGTTTTGGCAGCCTAACAACGCCTTTCATTGACTGTGTCATTCACCAGTATCTGGTTAAGGCTACATCAAGAGGAATCAAACCTTAGAAATAGAACGTAGAACTACTGTATTGTGTCAAGTTTCAAGAAGCTAGCACAAACCGTGTTTGATTTGGAGTTCTAACTGCATCTGTCAATATAGGAGAAAACAGAGTGAAACCTAAAAATTCAAACTGTTACTGCAAACGAATGCTTCAACGTAAAAGAATGAAACTTGAGCATCCAAGTGGGATTGGTGTACTGATCATTACTTGAAAGTATCATGAAGATTGGATGAAAAAATATATGTTGAGATTTTGGAGACTCTAGTGTTTTGGAAGTTTGGCAACCCCTTCAATATGAGTGTTATTCGCCAGTCCCTGCTTTAGGCTACATCAAGAGGAAACAAACCTTAGAGATAGAACGTAGAACTAATGTATTGTGTCAAGTTTCAAGAAGCTAGCACAAACCGTGTTTGATTTGGAGTTCTAACTGCATCTGTCAATATAGGAGAAAACAGAGTGAAACCTAAAAATTCAAACTGTTACTGCAAACGAATGCTTCAAAGTAAAAGAACGAAACTTGAGCATCCAAGTGGGATTGGTGTACTGATCATTACTTGAAAGTATCATGAAGATTGGATGAAAAAATATATATTGAGATTTCAGGAGACTCTAGTGTTTTGGAAGTTTGGCAACTTTTTTCATTATATGTGTTATTCGCCAGTCCCTGCTTTAGGCTTCATCAAGAGGAAACAAACCTTAGAGACAGAACGTAGAACTAATGTATTGTGTCATGTTTCAAGAAGCTAGCACAAACCGTATTTGATTTAGAGTTCGAACGCATCTGTCAATATAGTAGAAAACAGAGTGAAACCTAAAAATTCAAACTGTTACTGCAAAAGAATGCTTCAACCTAGGAGAACGAAACTTGGGCATCCAAGTTTGATTGGTGTACTGCTCATTACTTGAAAGTATCATGAAGCTCGGAAGCAAAAATTTATGTTGAGATTTCAGGAGACTCTAGTGTTTTGGCCGCCTAACAACGCCTTTCATTGAATGTTTCATTCACCAGTATCTGCTTAAAGCTACATCAAGAGGAAACAAACCTTAGAGATAGAACGTAGAACTACTGTATTGTGTCAAGTTTCAAGAAGCTAGCACAAACCGTGTTTGATTTAGAGTTCTAACTGCATCTGTCAATATAGGAGAAAACAGAGTGAAACCTAAAAATTCAAACTGTTACTGCAAACAAATGCTTCAACGTAAAAGAACGAAACTTGAGCATCCAAGTGGAATTGGTGTACTGATCATTACATGAAAGTATCATGAAATTGGATGAAAAAATATATGTTGAGATTTCAGGAGACTCTAGTGTTTTGGAAGTTTGGCAATTCCTTTCATTAAAAGTGTTATTCGCCAGTCCCTGCTTTAGGCTACATCAAGAGGAAACAAACCTTAAAGACAGAACGTAGAACTAATGTATTGTGCCAAGTTTCAAGAAGCTAGCACAAACCGTATTTGATTTAGAGTTCGAACGCGTCTGTCAATATAGTAGAAAACAGAGTGAAACCTAAAAATTCAAACTGTTACTGCAAACGAATGCTTCAACCTAGGAGAACGAAACTTACGCATCCAAGTTTGATTGGTGTACTGCTCATTACTTGAAAGTATCATGAAGCTCGGAAGCAAAAATTTATGTTGAGATTTCAGGAGACTCTAGTGTTTTGGCCGCCTAACAACGCCTTTCATTGAATGTTTCATTCACCAGTATCTGCTTAAAGCTACATCAAGAGGAAACAAACCTTAGAGATAGAACGTAGAACTACTGTATTGTGTCAAGTTTCAAGAAGCTAGCACAAACCGTGTTTGATTTAGAGTTCTAACTGCATCTGTCAATATAGGAGAAAACAGAGTGAAACCTAAAAATTCAAACTGTTACTGCAAACGAATGCTTCAACGTAAAAGAACGAAACTTGAGCATCCAAGTGGAATTGGTGTACTGATCATTACATGAAAGTATCATGAAATTGGATGAAAAAATATATGTTGAGATTTCAGGAGACTCTAGTGTTTTGGAAGTTTGGCAACTCCTTTCATTAAAAGTGTTATTCGCCATTCCCTGCTTTAGGCTTCATCAAGAGGAAACAAACCTTAGAGACAGAACGTAGAACTAATGTATTGTGCCAAGTTTCAAGAAGCTAGCACAAACCGTATTTGATTTAGAGTTCGAACGCATCTGTCAATATAGTAGAAAACAGAGTGAAACCTAAAAATTCAAACTGTTACTGCAAACGAATGCTTCAACCTAGGAGAACGAAACTTGGGCATCCAAGTTTGATTGGTGTACTGCTCATTACTTGAAAGTATCATGAAGGTCGGAAGCAAAAATTTATGTTGAGATTTCAGGAGACTCTAGTGTTTTGGCAGCCTAACAACGCCTTTAATTGACTGTGTCATTCACCAGTATCTGGTTAAGGCTACATCAAGAGGAATCAAACCTTAGAAATAGAACGTAGAACTACTGTATTGTTTCAAGTTTCAAGAAGCTAGCACAAACCGTGTTTGATTTAGAGTTCTAACTGCATCTGTCAATATAGGAGAAAACAGAGTGAAACCTAAAAATTCAAACTGTTACTGCAAACGAATGCTTCAACGTAAAAGACTGAAACTTGAGCATCCAAGTGGGATTGGTGTACTGATCATTACTTGAAAGTATCATGAAGATTGGATGAAAAAATATATGTTGAGATTTTGGAGACTCTAGTGTTTTGGAAGTTTGGCAACCCCTTCAATATGAGTGTTATTCGCCAGTCCCTGCTTTAGGCTACATCAAGAGGAAACAAACCTTAGAGATAGAACGTAGAACTAATGTATTGTGTCAAGTTTCCAGAAGCTAGCACAAACCGTGTTTGATTTGGAGTTCTAACTGCATCTGTCAATATAGGAGAAAACAGAGTGAAACCTAAAAATTCAAACTGTTACTGCAAACGAATGCTTCAACGTAAAAGAACGAAACTTGAGCATCCAAGTGGGATTGGTGTACTGATCATTACTTGAAAGTATCATGAAGATTGGATGAAAAAATATATATTGAGATTTCAGGAGACTCTAGTGTTTTGGAAGTTTGGCAACTTTTTTCATTATAAGTGTTATTCGCCAGTCCCTGCTTTAGGCTTCATCAAGAGGAAACAAACCTTAGAGACAGAACGTAGAACTAATGTATTGTGTCAAGTTTCAAGAAGCTAGCACAAACCGTATTTGATTTAGAGTTCGAACGCATCTGTCAATATAGTAGAAAACAGAGTGAAACCTAAAAATTCAAACTGTTACTGCAAACGAATGCTTCAACCTAGGAGAACGAAACTTGGGCATCCAAGTTTGATTGGTGTACTGCTCATTACTTGAATGTATCATGAAGCTCGGAAGCAAAAATTTATGTTGAGATTTCAGGAGACTCTAGTGTTTTGGCCGCCTAACAACGCCTTTCATTGAATGTTTCATTCACCAGTATCTGCTTAAAGCTACATCAAGAGGAAACAAACCTTAGAGATAGAACGTAGAACTAATGTATTGTGTCAAGTTTCAAGAAGCTAGCACAAACCGTGTTTGATTTAGAGTTCTAACTGCATCTGTCAATATAGGAGAAAACAGAGTGAAACCGAAAAATTCAAACTGTTACTGCAAACGAATGCTTCAACGTAAAAGAACGAAATTTGAGCATCCAAGTGGGATTGTTGTACTGATCATTACCTGAAAGTATCATGAAGATTGGATGAAAAAATATATGTTGAGATTTCAGGAGACTCTAGTGTTTTGGAAGTTTGGCAACCCCTTCAATATGAGTGTTGTTCGCCAGTCCCTGCTTTAGGCTACATCAAGAGGAAACAAACCTTAGAGACAGAACGTAGAACTAATGTATTGTGTCAAGTTTCAAGAAGCTAGCACAAACCGTATTTGATTTAGAGTTCGAACGCATCTGTCAATATAGTAGAAAACAGAGTGAAAACCTAAAAATTCAAACTGTTACTGCAAACGAATGCTTCAACCTAGGAGAACGAAACTTGGGCATCCAAGTTTGATTGGTGTACTGCTCATTACTTGAAAGTATCATGAAGCTCGGAAGCAAAAATTTATGTTGAGATTTCAGGAGACTCTAGTGCTTTGGCCGCCTAACAACGCCTTTCATTGAATGTTTCATTCACCAGTATCTGCTTAAAGCTACATCAAGAGGAAACAAACCTTAGAGATAGAACGTAGAACTACAGTATTGTGTCAAGTTTCAAGAAGCTAGCACAAACCGTGTTTGATTTAGAGTTCTAACTGCATCTGTCAATATAGGAGAAAACAGAGTGAAACCTAAAAATTCAAACTGTTACTGCAAACGAATGCTTCAACGTAAAAGAACGAAACTTGAGCATCCAAGTGGGATGGGTTTACTGATCATTACTTGAAAGTATCATGAAGATTGGATGAAAAAATATATGGTGGGATTGCAGGAGACTCTAGTGTTTTGGAAGTTTGGCAACCCCTTCAATATGAGTGTTATTCGCCAGTCCCTGCTTTAGGCTACATCAAGAGGAAACAAACCTTAGAGACAGAACGTAGAACTAATGTATTGTGTCAAGTTTCAAGAAGCTAGCACAAACCGTATTTGATTTAGAGTTTGAACGCATCTGTCAATATAGTAGAAAACAGAGTGAAACCTAAAAATTCAAACTGTTACTGCAAACGAATGCTTCAACCTAGGAGAACGAAACTTGGGCATCCAAGTTTGATTGGTGTACTGCTCATTACTTGAAAGTATCATGAAGCTCGGAAGCAAAAATTTATTTTGAGATTTCAGGAGGCTCTAGTGTTTTGGCTGCCTGACAACGCCTTTCATTGAATGTTTCATTCACCAGTATCTGCTTAAAGCTACATCAAGAGGAAACAAACCTTAGAAATAGAACGTAGAACTACTGTATTGTGTCAAGTTTCAAGAAGCTAGCACAAACCGTGTTTGACTTAGAGTTCTAAACTGCATCTGTCAATATAGGAGAAAACAGAGTGAAACCAAAAAATTCAAACTGTTACTGCAAACGAATGCTTCAACGTAAAAGGACGAAACTTGAGCATCCAAGTGGGATTGGTGTACTGATCATTACTTGAAAGTATCATGAAGATTGGATGAAAAAATATATATTGAGATTTCAGGAGACTCTAATGTTTTGGAAGTTTGGCAACTTTTTTCATTATAAGTGTTATTCGCCAGTCCCTGCTTTAGGCTTCATCAAGAGGAAACAAACCTTAGAGACAGAACGTAGAACTAATGTATTGTGTCAAGTTTCAAGAAGCTAGCACAAACCGTATTTGATTTAGAGTTCGAACGCATCTGTCAATATAGTAGAAAACAGAGTGAAACCTAAAAATTCAAACTGTTACTGCAAACGAATGCTTCACCTAGGAGAACGAAACTTGGGCATCCAAGTTTGATTGGTGTACTGCTCATTACTTGAAAGTATCATGAAGGTCGGAAGCAAAAAATTTATGTTGAGATTTCAGGAGACTCTAGTGTTTTGGCCGCCTAACAACGCCTTTCATTGAATGTTTCATTCACCAGTATCTGCTTAAAGCTACATCAAGAGGAAACAAACCTTAGAGATAGAACGTAGAACTACTGTATTGTGTCAAGTTTCAAGAAGCTAGCACAAACCGTGTTTGATTTAGAGTTCTAACTGCATCTGTCAATATAGGAGAAAACAGAGTGAAACCTAAAAATTCAAACTGTTACTGCAAACGAATGCTTCAACGTAAAAGAACGAAACTTGAGCATCCAAGTGGGATTGGTGTACTGATCATTACTTGAAAGTATCATGAAGATTGGATGAAAAAATATATGTTGAGATTTCAGGAGACTCTAGTGTTTTGGAAGTTTGGCAACTCCTTTCACTATAAGTGTTATTCGCCAGTCCCTGCTTTAGGCTACATCATGAGGAAACAAACCTTAGAGATAGAACATAGAACTAATGTATTGTGTCAAGTTTCAAGAAGCTAGCACAAACCGTGTTTGATATAGTTCGAACTGCATCTGTCAATATAGGAGAAAACAGAGTGAAACCTAAAAATTCAAACTGTTACTGCAAACGAATGCTTCAACCTAGGAGAACGAAACTTGAGCATCCAAGTTTGATTGGTGTACTGCTCATTACTTGAAAGTATCATGAAGCTCGGAAGCAAAAATTTATGTTGAGATTTCAGGAGACTCTAGTGTTTTGGCAGCCTAACAACGCCTTTCATTGACTGTGTCATTCACCAGTATCTGGTTAAGGCTACATCAAGAGGAATCAAACCTTAGAAATAGAACGTAGAACTACTGTATTGTGTCAAGTTTCAAGAAGCTAGCACAAACCGTGTTTGATTTAGAGTTCTAACTGCATCTGTCAATATAGGAGAAAACAGAGTGAAACCTAAAAATTCAAACTGTTACTGCAAATGAATGCTTCAACGTAAAAGAATGAAACTTGAGCATCCAAGTGGGATTGGTGTACTGATCATTACTTGAAAGTATCATGAAGATTGGATGAAAAAATATATATTGAGATTTCAGGAGACTCTAGTGTTTTGGAAGTTTGGCAACTTTTTTCATTATATGTGTTATTCGCCAGTCCCTGCTTTAGGCTTCATCAAGAGGAAACAAACCTTAGAGACAGAACGTAGAACTAATGTATTGTGTCATGTTTCAAGAAGCTAGCACAAACCGTATTTGATTTAGAGTTCGAACGCATCTGTCAATATAGTAGAAAACAGAGTGAAACCTAAAAATTCAAACTGTTACTGCAAAAGAATGCTTCAACCTAGGAGAACGAAACTTGGGCATCCAAGTTTGATTGGTGTACTGCTCATTACTTGAAAGTATCATGAAGCTCGGAAGCAAAAATTTATGTTGAGATTTCAGGAGACTCTAGTGTTTTGGCCGCCTAACAACGCCTTTCATTGAATGTTTCATTCACCAGTATCTGCTTAAAGCTACATCAAGAGGAAACAAACCTTAGAGATAGAACGTAGAACTACTGTATTGTGTCAAGTTTCAAGAAGCTAGCACAAACCGTGTTTGATTTAGAGTTCTAACTGCATCTGTCAATATAGGAGAAAACAGAGTGAAACCTAAAAATTCAAACTGTTACTGCAAACAAATGCTTCAACGTAAAAGAACGAAACTTGAGCATCCAAGTGGAATTGGTGTACTGATCATTACATGAAAGTATCATGAAATTGGATGAAAAAATATATGTTGAGATTTCAGGAGACTCTAGTGTTTTGGAAGTTTGGCAATTCCTTTCATTAAAAGTGTTATTCGCCAGTCCCTGCTTTAGGCTACATCAAGAGGAAACAAACCTTAAAGACAGAACGTAGAACTAATGTATTGTGCCAAGTTTCAAGAAGCTAGCACAAACCGTATTTGATTTAGAGTTCGAACGCGTCTGTCAATATAGTAGAAAACAGAGTGAAACCTAAAAATTCAAACTGTTACTGCAAACGAATGCTTCAACCTAGGAGAACGAAACTTACGCATCCAAGTTTGATTGGTGTACTGCTCATTACTTGAAAGTATCATGAAGCTCGGAAGCAAAAATTTATGTTGAGATTTCAGGAGACTCTAG